>NC_089581.1:93897635-94197635 GCF_019320115.1 Miscanthus floridulus | reverse complement strand
GTCCACTGAGGTGGTTGTCGTTGAGGTAAACTAACTGCAGTGATGAGAGGTTCCCAAGTGATGGCGGGATGATCCCAGTGAAGTTGTTCTTCCCTAACGACATGGACTTGAGCATCGACAGACCTCCAATCCAATCCGGGATTTGCCCACTGAGGTTGTTCAGGTCAAGTTTGATGGTCACAAGGCGACTGCAGTTCCTAAGGCCATCTGTGAACTCACCTTGCAGTGAATTGTTTGACAGATCAAGATATGATAACCTCTGTAGCTGTCCAATTGTCGGGGGGATTTCACCTTGGAGCGAATTGTTTGACAGATCAAGGTACAACACATGTGCTAGCCGGCCAATCGCTGGAGGGATTTCGCCATACAGTAGATTGTAGCTAAGGTCCAGACTCCTCAAGCGTGTGAGATTCCCGATGGAAGGGCCCAAGTTTCCCACAAGTCCCATGGAGGACAGATTCAGTGCGGATACTCTGTGCTTATGCCTGCTGCTGCTGCAGATGACGCCAATCCACTGGCACAAGTCGGTGCTTGCTTCCCAGGAGGCCTGCGCATCCGTCGACTGCAGGCTTAGCCCCGCCTTGAATGCTAGCAACGCATCATGTCGGTCTCATTTCTGCTCGGCAATGCTTGAACGCATGAGGTTGATAACAGTGAGAGCAGATGCAGCAAGAGAAGCCATATTGCTAGAAACATTACGAAGCAGTTTCTCTGCATTCAAGACAATTGAGCAAAACAAAATTTATGAGTCCACCGTGGAAATTTTCGAATAAAATCTATACAAGTGGACTCATATGAAGCAGCATGTGGAAATTGTGTGGGACATGAATAAAATTTATGCGAGTATATATATGCTTATTTGTGTTCCATTCACTTGTATCGATTTTCATCAAAGAAGCAAATAGATTGAGAACACGGGTGTTGACACAAATCGTGGTTGCCTAATGCCTAATCTAATTGCGCCAAGATGAATGCAGAAAAGGAATGTGCAGCGTGTACCTGATGTCCTGATGTTCTTCTGACCCAATGCTTGCTTCTCTTCTGGAGTTCTGGTGCCTCCATCTGTGCCATTTTATATATCTTCTCAATTGACTACTCCCTCCATACTAAAAAAAATGAGATCATTTTGGATAAGGCTTATGTCAAATATTGGGAATATAAATCATGAATAACTTTTAAGTTGTTGAGTTTGAAAATATGAAAACTATATATATAGATTTGTCTTGAAGAATACTTTCACAAAAATTTACATATATCACTTTTTGATAAATATCTTTATAAAAATAAGTAGTCAAAGTTATGCTTTGAAAACCGTGTCACTTTCTAAAACGACTTCATTTTTTTTTAAGTACGGAGGGAGTACCGTTGACGTCGTGACCATGCATGCTACTACTAGTCAAGAAAGTTCTCGTCGCTCAATTTAAAGCTTCACACTGCCATTTCGCCTTCTGCAAGACACGCCTGGGTCCTGGATTTGGATGGATTCGTTGAGCAGCATGTGGAAATTCGAATTCAACAAGCCTCTGTTCATACTGGAACGAGATCCTCTGACTGACGTAACATCACGGTGCCCCGGATGTAAGCGAAATCGTCACTGCGACTCGAGTCGGAGGAACTGCTCAGAGAAATGACGCAGTAATAATGGTGTTGGATTATATCACACAGTAAACTTTTTTTTTTGAGGGGAGCTCGCTCCTACCACCAGATCCTTTGCAGGAACAGAGGAAGGAGCATTGGAGCAACCCATACGTTGGTACGTAGGAGTATGACGTAAAGCGCAGATACAGCAAAGCAGCTGAAACTGCAATCAAACCCCCCTGCTCTTTCCGAACTGAACCCCAAAATCACCACATATGTCCTAGCCGCATCGGTTTACATTGAACAGGATCATGTATTTGATCATATGCCAACCCTACGCAAATCCGATTATCGAAGCACAGGACATGATATCATATGATACACCCGTCTACGGAGCAATCCGCACAATTTGTCCAAGACGTAGAAAGCCGATCAATTTCGTGTGGCAGTAAGCAGTGGACCCAAAACAACTCTGCCTATTATGCAAACGCGACTGAAATCGAATGTGTTTGATGGAACACAAACAAACTGATCCGCGAGCAAAACTGATAGGGACATTCAAAATCCGGAGCGAAATCTTCCGTGACTGGCAGGCTGGGTCGGTCTGTGCCGGCCAACAGTACCGAACGGGCCACAAAGTACCGAGCGGGCCGGTGCCGGCCAACAGTACCGCATGGCCCGGTGTTGGCTGGTGCAATTAACAAACTGGCGGGCTAACGGCGAAACAGAAATCTTCCGGTCCAGCCGGCCGGTGCTGGCCGACAGTACCGCATTGGCCGCAAAGTCTACGTGCGGGCCTAACTTAGCCTCCTGGAGACCTCGACGGCTGCACCGCTGTCCCCTTCTTCGACATCTCTATGCCTCCCTCGTCTTCATCTCCAGCAACTCTCTCTCCCTCGTCTCCATCTCCGGCGGGCTTAGAAGAGAAGGGGCTTGGGAGAGGTAGGTCAGCCAGATGGTGGAGACAGCGAGAGGACGGCGTTAGGGTCCTAGTAAGCGGTGGAGATGGCCAAGCCAAGTCAGGGTGGAGGCATCGTGGTGGTGCTCGCCGACGAGTATGACCATGGTGGCGGCGGAGCAATGGTGAGACCCTACCATGTCGCGGTGAGGCGATGGGCAACGGCAGGGGCAGGACCGAGGACAAGGAGGAGGGCAGGGTCAAGAACGAGGAGGAGGGCAAGGACGACCTCGAGCGCGAAGAAGGGAGCGGGGAAGAAAAACATTAACTTGACCGACACATTGCTATCATTCGGCCGCCGGAACCATAACAACCCTCGTAGCGTAACAGGCTATGCTTGCTGCCGCCCCACAGATGGTGCCTGCCAAGAAAGGAGCCCATGAAGCGCCCACACACCGTCAACTTATCAGGTTCGGCCGCATCTACCCAGCTCTCCCTTACATCCACCCTCGATCCCATCCTCGTGCTACTGGCCCATGTTGACTTTGTGTCAAAAGTAGGGAATGCTAGGTTTCTCTTTTGAATTAGTTAGCATGGAACTGTTGGATTGGATCCACATGGTTAATTGCAAATCTATCACGACTCACAATCACTCATGTCTGTTATTATAGTTTCCACAAAAACCTCTTAACTAATCTTGCCATGTTGTTGTTCTTCGAAACCTTCCACAAGATGTGCTCACTGTTCTCAAAAATCTTCCTGCTGTCGTAAGCCGTCATGCAACCCATCCTTCCCTGAGCCACGCCATGAGCTGCTCCCGTGTCGGACCAACCAGACGAGCATTGTCCTTGCCGCCACCGTCTCTCCTCGTGCGTGAACTGCCCAAGCTGCCACCAGCCTCTGGATCTCTGCCGAGCTGCCCCTCACTCTTGCGCGCTCTAGCTGCTTGCTTTCCCCTCTAGTGAATCGTCTGCTGGCTGCCCAGCCGCAGACCTCAGTCTTCAGTTTTCTAGGACCTGGAGCTAAAATAACTCTCAGGTACTCACAGTCCTAACTTATAGTACAACTGACTGGGGCTTTACACCAGTGAAATAATCTACTAGGCAATTTACAAAATCACATTAGATCAACTCGTTTAGTATGTATGTTAAGGTTCATTGCGCATTTTAGCAGAATGTTTAAACCTTGACATCATACTGTTTTTAGTTGTCATGACTGAATTGAGCTTCTCCTCTTTTGCGTTCTCTCTAGCATGGAGGAGACTACTTGGGCAAAATAGTAAATTCGCTTTTCTCTCTCTCTGCTAGGGGGTGTCTCAGATGGTGTCCGTATAGAAAGTGACATGAATATTTATAGTTTTCTCATACGTTGTGATCGAAGGTGGCCTAGCACTCAATGACACATGGTTTATACTGGTTCAGGCAACGTGCCCTACGTCCAGTTTAAGTCGATCGGTGACTTTATTCCTGAGCCCAGGTGCTCGAAGTCTGCAGTGGGGTTACAAACGAGAAGGAGAAAGATGGAGTGTACGAAAGGTCCGGTCGGAAGGACCGAGAGCGACAGGAGCTCTGCTATGAGCTAAGTGTTCAAGCGTGTGCTTGAGGTCCGAACCTAACGGTTCTGTGGTTGTGAGCTAGTGAACTTGATCGATCTAATGAATCTAAAGGGACTGAGCTTGAATCAACTTGGGTTAACTTGGTCTATTGGGAGAGAGCGCATCCCCTTTTATAGATGAAGGGGATGGCCTTACAAGTGAGAGGGAGAGAGTATAAATGCTTCTAAGCCTTGATGTCCACGCCGACGGGTGCAGGATGATGGTAGGCGCCTACAATACTGTTGGATGTCAGATGCACATGGGAGGTCCATCGTCTTGTTTGGGTATGGCAGATGTCGGTATCTGCATATACTGTTGATGCCTAGAGACATGTGAGGAGTTTCACCATGTGCGCTCGGTACGATAAATCTCAGCGCGCCACAACACTGTTGATGCCCAGAGGCATGTGGGGGCCTTACCGTATGGGAGTCAATGGCGCCCACAACACTTTAGAGGGAAATGTCGGCGCCTACAATACTGTTTGTGTCCGGGCAGTTACGGAGTACTGTTCTATGTAGGGTATGGTCTCTGGTACAGTGGTTTTGACTTGTGAGCCTTGCCTTGTTTTTCTCCGTTTGTCCCCTGGTCCTTTTCGAGTGGGCGTCCCTGGTCGAATGACTCCAGTCGGCTTTGATTGTGCCGGTCGAAGAAGAGCGGTGAGCAGGGTTTCTACGAACCCCAGTCGGAGACATGGGGTCGGAGTCGGAAGTAGTGCTTGGGCCAGGCCTTTTGATCGGAGAGGCCGTCCGGAGGCGGCTGGAGTCCGAAGTGAGTGCTCTGGTCAGAGAGGTGGGCCGAAGTAGTCAACGAGCGAGCGTTGTTCCTCTTTGGCCAGACCTTTCGGTCGGTGACTGGACCGCCCTTTCGGCCTGTTGTTTTAGACTCTTGGGCCGGCCCATGAGTTGCATGCTGTCTGCTTGGGCTGAGCCTTGGTATGGAAGCCGGTCCCCGAGGGACCCTGGGTTTATGAAGCCGACAAGAGCCCCCGATCCCCTGGGCGATTCGGGCAGAATCGTCCAGGGGATTTTTATCTTGACAGTGGGTGCGCACGAGCGCACCCACGGCTGTAGCCCCCGAGCTCTCGGGTGGTTCGGGTAGAACCGTCTGGGGGTTCTCTGTGTTGTCAGTGGGGGAGGTTTCTGTTTTGTCGGCGGGTGCGCGCGAGCACACCTGCGGGTGTAGCCCCTAAGCCCTCGGGCGGTTCGGGCGGAACCATCTGGGGGGTGTTTATTAGCGGGCGTGTGTGCGTGTTTTTAGTGGAGATAGAGTTGTCAACCAGGGCGTCATTGCGCAGCCGTGGTGTTTAGTTATTTTAGAGATTTGGGTGAGATGGAGTTTGCGGATCCTAGCGTCGATACACGCCGCGGGATCGGGTGAGACAGTTAGTTTAGTTAGTTTGGGATCAGGCGAGCCGGAGCTCATAGATCCTGATGGGGCGAGATCGGGGTCGTAGACCCAGGTTTGTTTTTGGAGCGCAATCGGAAGTGTAGCCGGACGTGGCGAGATCGGGGTTGCAGACCTAGGTGTTTGGAGCGTAGTCGGAAGTGTAGCCGGATGGGGCAAGATTGGGGTCACAGACCTAGGTGTTTGGAGCGCAGTCAGAAGTGTAGCCGATGGGGCGAGATCAGGGTCGCAGACCTAGGTTGTTTGGAGCGTAGCCGGATGGGGTGAGATCGGGGTCGCAGACCCGAGTTGTTTGGAGCGCAGTCGAAAGTGGCGAGTTCGGGGTCGCAGACCTAGGCTTTTTGTGTCTTGAGCCCCCGAGCCTTGTTGGGCCTTAGTAGGGGTTGGTGTGAGTTGTGTGTGTTACCCCATCCTCGGTTCCTCATAACCGAAGGGGCTTAGTTTTGTCGCTTGTCCCAATCGCTCGGGCTCGAGTGACGCGCTCGGTGAGTTCGCTAACGGGTATGATCGAGTGGAATCCGGGTCCGTCGTTCGTGACGGGGTCAGCATAGCCCTCTTGTGACATTCCACTACTCCTTTACCTACAACTCGGCAGATGCCTGGGTCGTTCTGGAGATCGACCTAGGTGGCCTAACGGCCTCCCCTCGATGGAGATTCTGTGGGCTTGGCAAGAGGTTTAGGATCGAACGAGAAGGTTGAGATGACCTGGTCTTGCCAAACTAGGCGAGGGCCGCATAGGGCTCATCTGCGTTTTTCTCCCCTGGCTCTGTTGGTTGCTCATGTCGAATGAGGCAACCGCCACTTTGTGACACAACACGGAGCGTTGTGATGCATTTCGCTGCACATGTGATGCTTAGTTCTCAAGCCTCGGGCGTTTTAGGGCCCGTATCATCCGAGAGGCATAGGCATATGGAATGAATGCGTGTATGGATGTATGAAATGATTTATAAAGAAATAGAGGGGGTTGGTAGTGTTTACCTTGATGATTTCAGTGATGGGGTTTGGAAAGCTTCAATCGGAAATGTCTGACCGAGACCCGTGCTTGTCGTTCGTGACGGAGTCGGCATGGCCTACATGGGGCGTTCCTTTGCTCCTTACCTATCTCTCAGTGTTTATCTTGAGCGATTCGATCGACTCATGGGGGCCGACGGTCTCTCCCAGCGGAGATCTCATTTTGGGTTTTTCTAGGTCTGGCCTAGGGAAGCAGGGAGCCACCCACGTGCAGTGGTGCTTTGGTTCTTGTGCCCAGCGTGCGGTAGTGGTTGGTCGTACGGTAGTGGTGGGCCATGCCCAGGCCACGTCTCGTCTAATCAGGAGCCGTTCCGTCGAGCAGGGCACGTCTCATCGGTCAGGGCGCATCTCATCTGCATTAAATGGGAAAGAGAGTGAGTTTCTTGCTCTGCTGTTTCACCTTCTCCGATCGGCGCGCCCTTCCCTAACTGGTGTTCCCTTTTCCTTAAGTAGGAGAAGGGGGAGGGTTTTCGCCTTGTTCTTTTGCCTGTTCCTCATCTGCCGCCTCCTTTCCTCTTCCTTCTTGCCATGAGCGTTCCTAAGAGCCGTGGTGGTTTCTAGGAAAGAAAGAGGAGAGAGCATGGGAGAAGAGAGGAACTCACCAATCTTTTTGCGATCCTAGAGCAAAATGTCGGACTAGAGGTCGTCCACCATGAGGGAGTCGGTGTTGAAGGCCTTTGTTGCGAAGGGGTCCTACCGCCGAAGGAGGTGGCACACTGGAGGGTTCCTAGGAGGGAGGAGTTCCCGCAACATCGCCCTGGTGAGGTAGTGTCTTTTCTTACCTTCCATGAGCGCGGGTTAGGGTACCCCACGTACTGGTTCCTATGTGGGCTCGTCAATGAGTGGCGTCTAGAGCTACAGCACCTTAACCCAACAGGGGTGCTGCACATCACCGGCTTCGTCACCGTCTGTGAGGCTTTCCTTGGGATGGAGCCGCACGTGGATTTCTTCTGGCGTCTATTCTCTAGAAGAGCCTTGACGGTGGGGAATCCGGCCAAGATCGCGCCGGTGGGGGGTTTCGCCCTACAGTGGAAACTGAGCGTGGGTGGCTCGTATCCCGCATACCTCCCCTATGAGTCCAATCGAGGGTGGCATGGGGAGTGGTTTTACATCAGAAATCTAGTGGAGGCACCGTTCTTGGCGTTCACCGGCGAGAGGCTGGAGAAGCAGGAAAGTTGGTCGTGGGGTTGCTCCCGCAAGGAGAGGAAGAAGGTGGAGGTCATCGAGGAGGAGCTCTGGAAGCTTGTGCGGTGTAGTCTTGATGGGGTGTAGGTGTTCCACACCATCTACCATTGCTGGGTTGTGCCATTGGTGGAGAGGACGTGGCTGATCTGGTTGTACAGCGGCCCATCAGACCCGGACCGTGCGTCGCCGGAGGATCTGCCAGACAACGAGGTCTGGAGTCGCCTTGGCTAGGTGCTACAGCTAAAGCCCAATGAGAGGGTCAAGGGGAAGCCCACGCCCTTCAACTCCATAATCGTGTCCAGACTGGTATGCTCCCTTTTCCTTAGCCCGTACTTCTTCCTATGCTTTTCCAATTTTTTGATTTGGAGCCACACATTCTATAGGGGCTTGGAGTTTACAAGTCTCGGTCGCACCTTCCCAAGGGTCCAGAGGGCGTGCCCGGCGCATGAAGGCCGGGGAGAGGAAGAGCAATGTCGAGTCTGAGCTTGAGTCGAAGGATCCCACGGATGTGGACGACATGGTTTTCTCTAAGGAGGAGGAAAGCTGGGAGGTCATTGTGACCTCGGTAGAGCGTCTTGACCCTGTGGCGATGTCCGCTGGTGATGAGCAGGAGGCCGCATGGTGTGTGGTGGTTCCTGCACCGAGGAAGCATGTGTTGAACACAGACGCCATCGGTGAGTGGGAGGCAAAGCGGATGTAGTCACTGCGCCCCTTGGTGGCGTCACCGGTCCTATCCCCGCCTGCCGCGGATGTGGCCAAGCCAACCGAGCGATCCGAGGAGCAGACTGGCACCAGTGCATCGCCGGGAGCAGTGCCAGCGCGTGACTCATGGCCGGAGGATGCCTTGCCTGTTGTGGACGCGGCCAAGCATGTTGGGCGGTCCAAGGAGTGAACTAGCACCAGTGCATCGTGCGACTCGCAGCTAGAGGGTGCTCCGCTTGCTGCTCCGGTTAGGGAGTCCCGAGCCGAGGGTCACGGTGACTAGTAGGCCGGGTAGGAGCCGGTTAGGAGGACTCCACCCCTGGATGAAGTGAGGGGGCACGGGTCATAGCCTGGGAGTGGTCTTGGCCCTATAGGCCTATTGACGCTGGGTCCTGCCTTCAGAGTCGTGCTGCTCACCTCCCGGTATGTTTTCCTTTGTCCCTTTTCGATCTTTTGTTGTTGAGTCTTTTTGGAGCGCGACTTATCTGCACCCTCTGCCAGTGGTCGGGTGATGATGGGGTTGAGTATTGCCCCAACCCCCATGTAGGAGGCATGGAGGCCCACCCTATAGCTTGTTGTGACAAGTGGCAAAGGGAACAAGGTGGCGGCGGTGAGCCCTTCCCTTTCGGGGGTGGTTGCTGCTATAGTGACAGCGGCGGCGGTGGTATTGGCGGCGATTCTGGTGCCGATGATGGAGGTCACGTTGGAGGTAACCCTTGCGGCCCCTCCTCCATCAGCTATGGCGGAAGAGGAGAGGGAGACCGAGCTCCCTGCCTCGTTGGGCGGAGGGCTGCATGGCTCGCCCTTATGGTCTGAGCGGAAGGCGTTAGGGGGAGATGTGGCTGGGGTGGAGTCTAAATGCCTGGTGGTAGTCCACATGACCAAGGAGGAGGACATCCTGTCTGATGATGAGGCGGATGGTGTGGCGGAGCCACCGGTGTCGTCGTAGGAGCTGGCGGTGGTCCGATCAGAGGCTGAGCCCTCCGATAGGCTGCCAGAGGGTGACCTGGAGTGGCCCTACCCTAAGGACCTAGTGAAGGTGTGGTTCATCCTTTGGGATTCCTAGGAGTGTCAGTTCTAGGACATCCTTGGGGAGCAAGGGCATGCCGTGGTGTCTGAACTCGCCAACCTATCTACTAAGCTTAGAGATGCCCAGGAGCAGGTTAAGTCCGCTCAATAGTTAGTCAAGGTTGACCTGCAGCTTGCTGTAGAGGTGAGTTTTGTGTACTTGTTCTTGACCTCTAAATCTTTTGTTGGTTGCCTTAGCGTGCTTTGTTTTTCATAGAGTCTGAAGGGGATGTCATCCCACAAGTCGTGTTTCCTCCGAATGGAGCATGCCTGGATGGTTGAGCTTGAGCATCGACTAGAGTCCGCTTACCGCGAGTCCCAGGATTGAGCGGCTGAGGCAACCACGGCGCGGGTGGAGGGGCAGCATGCAGCAGAGTGGGCGACTGCCGCCGAGCAAGGGCTCGAGGCGGCAAAGGCCTGCCAGGCGAAGACCAAGGCAGGGTTGTGGACATCCCTAGCGAACACCGAGGCGACGCTTCAAAAGTCCCTAGCGGCCCTTGAGTTAGAGCAGAGTACCTTGGAGTTAGCACGGAAGGACCTGGAGTCGAAGTGAAAGGCCCGATCAGAGGTGAACCAGGAGGTGCTCGCGCTTCAGGGCCGAGTGATGGGGACAGAGGAGGCGAATGCATGGCTATGCGCACAGGTGACTCGACAGGTGGAGGAATTCTCCGTCCTTGAGAACTTCCATGTTGGTACGTACCTTTTCTGTTTTTCGTCGTGTTGTTTTTTCCTTCAGCCTATTTCTGAGCTTGTCGTCCTTCTTTCAGAGCTAGGTGGAAGGGTGAAGACGCTAGAGCAGGACCTGGAGACGATCAAGGCGACCTTCAGCTAGAATGCAGAGGAGTTGGCCTAGTCCCATGAAGAGCGACATGCTCTCGAGGGGGATATTGACCAGATCCGCAATGTTGCCCAGCTTGTCATCTCAGAAGTCTTTGGGTTGGCACCAAGCACTAGCGCGCCCACCGTCTAGCTGGTGGAGGTCCTAGATGCGGTCCAGGACCTTATTAGGAACGGGTGTTCTATGGAGCATCGGGGGTGCTGACTTTGGTCGCGACGCACCACCCGAACCTAGACTTTGCTACTATCTATAGTGGGTATGCTAAAGGCTTGAGCATGGAGGACATCCAATCGATCAGGGAGAGCTAGCTGTCGCATGTAAGGTCAGTGGCAGAGCAAGTCTCTGCTGAGTGGGTGATGGACGTCCGTCGTGAAGACATGGCTAGAAGCATGCGTGGGGAGGACGCTGCCTAGTCTACAGATGGTGCGGAGCCTAGGTTGGAGGTGAATGTTGCCCCAGCTTCGATCGAGCCAAATGTCATGTCGCCGGGGAGTGAGCAGCCCATGCCTTCGTCGGTCACACCTAAAAGCATCTAGGCCCTTAGTTGGGTTTTGGTGATTAATGACAATATATGATTACTGTGACTAACGTATGTTATGCAGAGGTAATTAAGTTAGGTCATGGTAATGGAGATTGATTGAGCAATCATGGTGGTCATGCCCCTACGATGGAAATCATTTTGGTTTTCAAAGGATGGACGATAAGGTTAAGGATGGACTAGTTCTAAGCGTCGTTTAGTGTTGAAGAAACACTCAGAATAGTTTAGGACTTTGTTTTTCCTTTGGCTGTACTATTAAGGGGGGTATAGACTAGTAGCTTGACCTAGGTGAGTCTAGTGAGTTAGGTGTGGTGCACACTTGCTAAATCTAGCACTAGGTAGCTCCAAAATAGCCCTTAGATCCAATGGAGCAAACTTCATTCACATATGATCGAGAGTTGGAAGTGAATGGAGGGTCAAATACTGACCAGACGCTGGCTCCAGTTTGACCAGACGCTAGCTCAGGGTCCGGTTAGTTCATTTGACCGAGGTGTTTTCGTCTGGTGCGACCGGACGCTGAGAGGTCAAGTGACCAGATGCTGAGGACTAGCATCTGGTCGACTCTAGTAAGGTTCCAGAGAGGGAAAATCTTGACTGGACGCGTCCAGTCAGTGCTGACCAGACGCTGGCTAGCATCTGGTTACACTGTAAACACTAGAGTTCGGGGTGAACTGACCGGCGCGTCCGGTCAATATGACCAGAGCATCCGATCACCCCGTAGAGGCACATAACGGTTCATTTTTCAGCCCATGTTATAAATACTTCCTCCATTCGTGTGAGGGGGCACTTTTTGCTCATTCCAATAGTTGAGAAACACCTTTGAGAGTGCCAAGAAGAGCAAGGTCCTAGTGAGGTGATTGAGATTTGAGAATCTCAAAGAGAGCCCTCATCAGTGAGATCAAGAGTAGCAAAGTTTGCATCCACCCTTCTCATTAGGCTTGTTGTGGTCAAGTGAGAGTTTGTGCTTGTTACTCTTGATGATCGCCACTACCTAGACGGCTTGGTGGTGATTGGAGAGCTTGGTGATCATCCGATAGAGCTTGTGGATGACCCAACTCAAGTTGTGAGCGGTTGTGGGTGATTCACCACGATGGAGTGTCAAAGAATGAACCCGTAGAGAGCACTTGATCCTTGCTCGGATCAAGGGGGAGCTACACCCTTGCGCAGGTGCTCCAACGAGGACTAGTGGGGAGTGGCGACTCTCCAATACCTCGGCAAAACATCGCCGCGTTCCTCCTTCTCTCTTTAGTTTGAGCATTTACTTTGAGCAATTCAATTCTTGTCATTTACATTCCTAGAATTGTCATACTAGAGTAGGATTGGAACTTAGGGTGCTAAACTTTTGTGCGTTAGATCAATAGAAACACTTTCTAGGCACAAGGGGTTAATTGGGCTAACCATAGAGTTTAATTATTGCAAAGAAATTTCGAATTAGCCCAATTCACCCCCCCCTCTTAGGCATCTTGATCCTTTCAGCACAAAGAGTAGATGCCGCTGGGCTGGTCCAATAGCTTGTAAAATATAAGTAGTTTAGTGAGCGTAAAAAGTTTAAGTTCGTGGGGGTGCCCCTATGTAAACGTTCCTGTGTGCTAAATGACTACGGTCCGTTTCGTTTTCTATAATGGAGTCACTCCGTTCGGGGAAGCTTGTTCCCCTTTTGTTCCTTAGTTTTTTCCTTAGCATAATTTTGTTTTTTATTCTTTCTTTCCCGTACCTGCCCATTTGTCCCATAGGCTGCGACCTTTGGAGCTCGGGGCATGGCCCATGAGGCTCGGCTGCTCATAACCGTAGGGAAAGGCGGGGTGTGATCGGTCAGAATTTTTTTAAAGAAAAGCTACGTAAGGAAAATTAAAGAAACAAACTATCCTTTTGGTTGGGTAGGAAGGAATTTCACCATATGATAGTAAACAAAACAGAGAGGTAGTAGTGTACCCTAGTGGAGCCCCCGAGCGCCCCTGGCTAAAAAGTGCTTGGGTTGGGGTGCTCTTATAGGAGCATACGCTAAGTAAATAATGGTAAGATTGAAACTTAGGGGAAGAAAAATGGCATAGCTATTCCAAGCGTTCAGAGAGAATGTCGTTGTTGTTGTCCTTCAGTCGGTAGGCGTCTGGTCGAATCACTTCAACCTTCAGTCGTCTGGGTCCTTGCCCGCTACGCCCCTTTCTCGGTTGCTGCTTCTTCGCCTTTCTCTTCCTTTGGCCTGCCAGCCTACCACAGAAGGCGCTTGAGGAACTGGCAGTCCTTTAGAGGTGTTTGATGGGGTAGCCATGGTTGGTGCACAAGCTCTCCATGAGCTCGTGGAAGTGGCCTGGAGGGTCCTGCTAGGGCTACGTGCCCACATGATCTACCGTGGTGTCCAACATGGAGTTGGTCGGTCGGTGGTGATCCTTTTTGTTCTTTTTTCCCCTCTACGTGGAGGGGCCCTTGTCCTAATCCTAGCGTTTGGCCTTTCCTTTGCCCTGGCCTCCGTTGGAGCACGGCGGGAGCAGCGCTCGCTGGAGGTTTTGGACATAGATCCACGGTCTTGGGCCATCAGGGCTGCGACTCTGGTCGCTGCTGCATGTGTCTCGGTTCAGCCTGAGCCACGCGTAGACAGGCGGTCGGTACGGAGCGGTCGTCAAGTCAAGGCGAGATGCCAATGCAGCCTCCTATGCCACGCTCGGTGGCCATCGTGGTGATCGGGTAGAGCAACCCATCTACTGCATCCCCATTCCCCTGGTGGGGAGTGAGGTCATGAGTTGGTGTCGCGATACGAAGCTCTCCGCTTGTTGCATGGCAGCAGTCTCCACTAGTGCCTAGAGGTTCCGGTGGATCGCCTGTTCATGAGGGTTGTTCGACTCAGACAGGCCGCACAGAAGCATTGCCGTGGCGGCGATGTTCTGACTGGCCTGAGTGAACTATGAGGGATTTGTCCCCCTATCCATGGTGTTGCGCTAGACCTAACAGGCACGACCCTAGGCATCGCTCACCGGTCTATGCTCATGGGGCGTAGTGTGGTGCACAGAGCGCGCTAGCATAGTTAGTGCTTGATGTAGCCACTATTGTCGTAGTGCCTTGCCATGCTCCCATGTGAGCTCAAGGGTCTCCGCATGAGAGTCCGATGAGGTGTGAGTCTGTGAGGACTCTGCTTCCACCGGTGGGTGTCTTAGAGCGTCCGCCATGGCACACTCCCAGGACGGATGGTGGCTAGGCGCATGTCGCCGATGCTAGAGCTGTCACTCTCGCCATCGTCATCCATGAGGTCGAGGAAACAGGTGGGAGCATAGTCTGCCATTCTCACAAATTCGGATGTGAGAGGGGGCAGCACTGGCATCCTTAGGAGCCCCCGGGCATATGCGTCCGTGGAAGACATGAGGCCATAGAGGAACCGGTCATATGGCGGTTGCGTTAGGGACAACTGGGATTCCTCCGGGTAATCGGCGGAAGATAGAGAATAGTAAGTAAATAACAACATGTACATTACTCATAGTAGGGTTTGAGCAGAGAGTTTGCTCAGAAAGAAGCGCAGATGCTGCATTGTCAAAGTCATGCATCCCAGAGTCGATGGAGGGTGCTCCTCTGATGGGTGTCAGGATGTGAGCCTCCTCGCGGAGGTGTAGTACATCGAGCCGGTCGACGACAAAGTCCAGGCTTTTGAAGAGGAAGGCCTGGGATGGCTCAAAGATAGGTGGAACCCACATCCCAACAGGTGAGAGTGTGAGAAACTCCAGCGAGCCAAAGTGAATCGTATCGCCCGAGCCTGCCACGGCTAGGGTGGTGGAAAAGTGGGCCATCCGATGACCAAAAAGTGTTGAACGTATAGCGTCTTCCCCATGGACGGTGCCAACTGTCGGTACAGAAAGTGACCAACTAGTGAATATTTGTAGTTTTCCCATACGTTGTGATCGGAGGTGGCCTAGCACTCAATGACATAGGGTTTATACTAGTTCAGGCAACGTGCCCTACGTCCAGTTTGAGTCGGTCGGTGACTTTATTCCTAAGCCTAGGTGCTCAAAGTCTGCAGTGGGGTTACAAACGAGAAGGAGGAAGATAGGGTGTATGAGAGGTCTGGTCGGCTCTGGTCGGAAGGGCCAAGAGCGATAGGAGCTCCGCTATGAGCTAAGTGTTCAAGCGTGTGCTTGAGGTCCAAACCTAGCGGTTCTGTGGTTGTGAGCTAGTGAACTTGATCGATCTAATGAATTTGAAGGGACTAAGCTTGAATCAACTTGGGTTAACTTGGTCTATTGGGAGAGAGCGCATCCCCTTTTATAGATGAAGGGGATGGCCTTACAAGTGAGAGGGAGAGAGTACGAATGCTTCTAAGCCTTGTTGCCCATGTCGATGGGTGTAGGATAATTGTAGGCGCCTATAATACTATTGGATGTTAGATGCACATGGGAGGTCCATCGTCTTATTTAGGTATGGCAGATGTCGGTACCTACATATACTTTTGATGTCTAGAGACATGTGAGTTTCACCATGTGTGCTCGGTACGGTAAATCCTGGCGCCCACTACACTGTTGATGCCCAGAGGCATGTGGGGCCTTACCATATGGGAGTCAATGGTGCCCACAACACTATAGAGGGAAATGTCAGCGCCTACAATACTGTTTGTGTCAGGGCGGTTATGGAGTACTATTCCGTGCAAGGTATGGTCCCTGGTACAGTGGTTTTGACTTGTGAGCCTTGCCTTGCTTTTCTCCGTTTGTCCCCTGGTCCTTTCCGAGCGGGCATCCCCGGTCAGATGTGATGAGGACATCACTCCTTCGGATGTACCCGCAGATCCTCCAACCATCATGCAAGGTCCAATGACCCAAGCTTGAATGCGTCAACTTAATTTAGAGGTGAGCTCGTTCTTAAGAGATCCTTTTCATACTTTGAGAACAGACTACTACCTAATGATGTTATCTTGCTTAGGAACATTGGAGAGGGTCATGAGGGACTTAGAGGAATAGGTGGAGGCATTGATGACTAGCAAGGACGTTCAACAAAAACCGAAGGCCCGGTCCAACATGATTTCGAGTCTACCTCGGCCTCTAGGACCAGTCTGCCTTAAACTGGTCACCCTAGGACGCATCCGGACTCTATTTTTGACGATCCACATATGGTTGGAAAACTAATTTGATAAAGGAAGCCAATCTAAGTGGTCTCACATCAAAAGGCCTCCAGAATCAACAGGAATCATCAAAACAAGCTAGCGTCCAGAATCTGCCAGGGTGCTACGACATTGTATTTTGATCCGCTAGACCGTGTATCGTGTTTGGGCCCATTAGGGGGCGTGTCCAGGGTAGGCGATGACCCTAAGACCTTTATAATCATACACCACTGCCATCGTTAGGTTTTGGGTTTTGCTTAGATTAATCTGTCAAGAACAGTTTCGCCGTTCATCGGTTTGTGAGACCCCAACTTTGTGAGATTAATCATTCATCTGCAATTTGGTTGCTTTCTTTCTTGTTCTTGCTTGTGTTCTTCATTGCATAGGCAAGGATTAGCCTTCTTGGCAAGGTCAACTGGATACGTGTCTTGGTTGATAACCAGAGGAGTTGTGGTTCTAAGATTGTAGGGTTCGATCTTTTGATCTAAAGCCGGATCGGTGTGTCATTATCCGCCACAACGATAGTTACCTGTACCTGACGGAAGATCAGGATCCCCGTTCCCATTAAGTGGTAATCAGAGCTAAGGTATACTATCAGGTTCATATTTATCCCCTAGTTTGGAGTGTTTCGCATTCGTCCCATAGAAAAAGTCAAAATTTCCCAAAAAACAACGACAGCCCAAAAAATAGAAAAAAGAGAGGGGCAAAAGAGAAATAATATCTAGAGGAGCACATAGAGAAGGCTAAAGTGAGTTGTGTTAGAGTGTGTTGTCTTGTTCCTTGTTTGTGTTGCTCTTGCTATCCATCATACTTGTTTTTCACACACCTGGCACCTTGCTATCCACCATACTTGTTTATCACACACCTGGTACTTGGAACATTTTAGACCAGCAACGAGAACAAGTAGTTTAGACTATAATTCAGCATTACTTTCTGTTACTGACTTGTGTGCCAGATATACATATTATTCTTTGTGTGTCTTCCAAGCTCCACAAACTCTTCTAATCAGTATAGAAAAAGGGCATTGCACTCTCGGTACCACTGCCTCACAGGTATCACGAACCAGCCGCCTGTTGTACCGCCCACTGCTTGTGTTGGTAAGAACTTTGTAAGAGCTTGGTAAGACGCTTCCACTTGCTGTGAAAAGTGACACCACTGCAACTGCAACCACGTAGTCATTTGGTAGGGATAACTTTCACTGTTTGTTCCTATTTTTGTGTTTACAATGGCAGGAGGTGATCAGACTGGAGATAACAATCCTAAGGGTTTCAACGAGTGTGTCAGCCAAGAGCAATTGCAAGTTGTTGTAGAGGATGCCCAAAAAAGGATGAATGAGGCTGTCAGGAAGGCTATCACTGATGCACTCATTGAACTCAACATTGCCAACAGCATGGAGAGATTGGACAAACGAATTTCCATGCTAACCGATAAGGTTACTGAGTTGGAAACCTTTGTGGTGGGCAATAACGATGTCTCCGGCAGCAACACCGATGGTCTCTTGCCAGAAGACATGGTGCATGATGCCAGTGGGAACATAGATCGATCAGCCTTTCGACAAGCAAGATTACAACAACGTCTTCACCGCAACACGATAGGTATGGGTGGTGTCCACCACCATCAAGGTAATAATCACCGTGTGCCCGATGATCCTTATGCTAAGATTAAGTTCACAATACCATCTTTTTCGGGTCATTATGATGCTAAGGGATATCTTGATTGGGAGATGACAGTAGAACAAAAGTTTAGCGCCCACCTTGTGCCTAAGCATCATAAAGTTCGATAAGCTACTAGTGAGTTTAAGGATTTTGCCATTATTTGGTGGAATGAGCTAGATGCATAGGATGCTTTACCTGGTTCGTGGGAAGAACTTAAGGTAGCTATGCGTGATCGTTTTGTACCTCCTTATCATAGAGACTTGCGTAAGAAATTGATGCGTTTAGAACA
This sequence comes from Miscanthus floridulus, assembly GCF_019320115.1. Taxonomy (NCBI): domain Eukaryota; kingdom Viridiplantae; phylum Streptophyta; class Magnoliopsida; order Poales; family Poaceae; genus Miscanthus; species Miscanthus floridulus. The sequence goes on along the minus strand of NC_089581.1, from coordinate 94,179,801 downwards.
AGAAGATAAATATGTACAGGATTACTATGGTGAGCTCCAAAAGGAATTGATGTGTTGTAGCGTTGTTGAGGGGAACGAAGATTCCATTTGTTGTTTTTATTCGGGTTTGAGGTGCGAGATTCAGGACATTATTGATTATAAAGAATTTAACACAGTCAACCAGTTGTTTCAGTTTGCTATGCTTGCAGAAAAGGAATTGCAGGGGCGTGAACAGTAGAGCAAGAGCAAGGTCAGCACCACATACGTGCCACACTTGGCACCATCTTCGGGGCTGACCAAGCCAACCACTTTTCAGGCGCCTCCACCAGCGAGCAAGCGACCAATAGCCTCTGGAGTTACCACTACACCTAAGGCACCTCCCGCACGACCTTCAGATTCAGATAAAAATTCTTTGCAGGTGCCTAGCAAGAGTGCCTCATCCATTGCATCAACGGGATGCACTTCGGGCATTCAGTGCCACCGCTGCCATGGCATTGGCCAGGGTGCTGCGACATCGTCTTTTGGTCTGATGAACCGTGTATCGTGTTTGGGCCCATTAGGGGGCATGTCCAGGGTAGGCGACGACCTTAAGACCTTTATAAACATACATCGCCACTGTCATTAGGTTTTGGGTTTTGCTTAGATTAATCTAGTCAAGAACAGTTTCGTCGTTCATCGGTTTGTGAGACCCCAACTTCGTGAGATTAATCATTCGTCTGCAATTTGGTTGCTTTCTTTCTTGTTCTTGCTTGTGTTCTTCGTTGCGTAGGCAAGGATTAGCCTTTTTGGAGAGGTCAACCGGATACGTGTCTCGGTTGATAACCAGAGGAGTTGTGGTACTAAGACTTGCAGGGTTCGATCTTTCAATCTGAAGGCAGATCAGTGTGTCATTCTCCGCCACAACGATAGTTACCTGTACCTGACTGGAAGATCGGGAATCCCCGTTCCCATTAGGATAGGCTCTAGTCGACTCTGATTGCGCCGGTCGGAGAAGAGCAGTGAGTAGGGTTTTCTGCGAACCCTTGGTCGGAGACGCGGGGTCGGAGTCGGAAATAGTGCTTGGGTCAGGCCTTCCGATCGGAGAGGCCGTCCGGAGACGGCTGGAGTCCGTAGTGAGCGCTCCGATCGGAGAGGTGGGCCGAAGTAGTCAACGAGCGGGCGCTGTTCTTCTTTGGCCAGACCTTCCGGTCAGTGACTGGACCGCCCTTTCGGCCTGTTGTTTTAGACTCTTGGACCGGTCCATGAGTTGTGTGATGTCTGCTTGGGCCAAGCCTAGGCGTGGAAGCCGGTCCCCGAGGGACCTCGGGTTTATGAACCCGACAGATGGACTAAACTAAACCTTAATCCTAGATATGGTTTAACAAAAACTAATAGAGGCTAATTGATGAGTAGAGTTCATTAGAAAAAAGAAAATTTTAATTAGTTCACATTTAGCCTATTATGCACATATATACCTGAACAGAACATAACTTTGGATTCAACAAACTATTATGTTCTACCATTTTAAATAGCATAGATCGGGGATCAGACTAAATTTTACTGAAAAAAAATTTAAGTCTCATTTTCCATCAACAACTCCATCTCACTTTTTCTCGAGAAATTATTGCATACAGCTGCTACATCATTTTGCTCTACCGAAAAAAAGGGGCCACATGCTTCATTGCTTTGAAAGTCTGTTGGCCCGTGCCCATTCAACTTGTGTAAACGCCTACTGAAAATGACGTGAAAACCTAAAAAACAAACTACATTCGCCGTTGCCGAGGATCGAACCCGGTTCACCCGCGTGACAGGCGGGAGTACCCACCACTATACTACAACGACTTTTTATGTCTTTTGAAAAGTTTATTTAGCTTTTTCGTTTTTAGTAGGCCTCACCTAACTGCTGAAGCCAAAGTAGTACGGGAAGATGATGCCAAGGCCAGTCGGTGGGAGGGTTCAAGGTCTGAAATCTTTACCGATGTGCTGTGTGTGTCAATGTTGATTTTCCTAATGATTAGAAATGCAAAGCGGGTTGTTCGTGAATTGCAAATAAGTTTCTTTTTTTGCGAGTCAAAAATTAACATATCTGTGTGCTCACGAACAACCCGTCTAGCATCTAAGTAACTCTTGTTAAAGACTCATAATACATTGTTACGATGATGATTCATTAGTACGGAAAATAGACTGTATGATGCTGAGCTTACCGTGAATTGCATTTTTGATAGGCCAGCAAATCAACACTATTTTATTATTTTTTTGATTGGGCCACACTATTTTATAGTATCATAGAAATAACTCAGTTGTGTTAGGGCAAACAACTGCAAATTTGAATGATTTACCAGGGTGCACTTAGGATAAGCAAGGCCTTGTGTCTTCGTACATTTAATTTTTTATTGGTCTTCTTTTATCTAGAGTTTGGTTTTGCGACAATAATAGTGCATTCAAATAAGCAGCATGTTCGGCTGGGCTTATACGATCGTGGATTATAAGCTGGAACAGTATTTTTCTTTCACACCAAACCAGCCAAACCAGCTAGCAATAAATAATCCACGATCGTTTACGACGAAACGAAGATCTATCCGTCTATCAAGGGCAGAGCTTGAAAATATTCATAAGGGAACCAACTACTAATTACTCCCTCCGTTCCAAATTATAAGTCGTTTTAACTTTTTTGATACATCTATTTTACTATGCATCTAGTGGAGAGACCAAATTAAAATCTAAGTATCAAATTATTTTTTGATTCTTCATAGCAAAATGGATGTACCAAAAAAATCAAAGCGACTTATAATTTAGAACGGAACAACTAATAAACTAGTAGGGAGACCAAATTAAAATCTAAGTAGCAAATTATTTTTTTGGACTTTTGTGTTAGCGAATGACTTACGAGAGTATTTTTTTTATTTGTTGGTTCTTTTTAGAGGTGATAGTTAGGTCCTATTTGGTTCCTAGGATCTAAAATTTAGCTATTAAACTTTAGACCATTTCAGCTCTTGAGGCTCCAAACGCGAGGTCTGAAGTGTGGTCTAAAGTTTAGCGAACCTTATAGAACACAAGTAAGATAAAATGGTACAAAGTTTTAGTCAATAACTTTAGCCAACTACTTTAGGCCATAGGATCCAAATAGAGTCTTTGGATATGGTGGTTTTGACATATTCTTCGGGTCTATTCTAGGTCTGGTTTCTCGAATACTCTATTCTAGTGGTAAAGAATTCTAAACTTGTATTTGTTAGATGTTTCTTTCTATTGATGTTCTTTTAGTGGGTAGTAGATCTTGTTACAGTGATGAGTGCCTTTTGCAATATTCAAAGTCGTTTTGTGTTGGGTGGTTGCAGATGTCCCCATTCCCTTGTGCCTTTTCTATGAGATTTTTAAGCTCCGGAGGATGCAGACGTGGAACAAAAAAGATGACTAGATTAGTTTTTGATACTATTATTTTTAGAGGTCTTTTGGTGCAAGTTATTTAACCTTTATACTACAAATGCCAAGTTGTTTAGCCTTTGTACTAGCCATTATTTCTGAGTATCTTTATTAAAAAGAGAATAAAAAAGTTTACATCCTTGCCCCTGCTTACCATCGTTTGCAAATCACAAGGCAATATAATAATTAGAAAAAAAGTGAGTTTCGTTTGCAATCTTACCTTCGTTTTTAATATACTCCGTGTAGCTTAAGGTCTTGTTTCTTTTACTTAAGCTCTTGGAGGTGGATACATGAGACATAGCCGGTGAAAAGTGGATGATTTTTTTTTTACTTTTAATCCTTTTTATTCAATATTTTAATAATAATTGCTCATAAAACAATTTGCGGTTTTGATCCTTTTGGTCACACCAGTGCCGTTGGTGCGACTAAATAATGTTGTCGCGCCTCATGCATTAGCGCGGCAACATCCACCACGTTACACGGCGTTTCTGACGTGAAAAATGCTGTTACATCACTCCCACTGGCGTGACAGTATTGTTCTGTCGCGCCACCAGGAGTGGCGTGACCAGACCAAACATTTGAAAAATCATAACTCTTTGATACGACGTCGGATGAAGATAAAATTTATATAAAAATTGTAGCACTCAATGAGATATATAGCTTTATAGTTTTGAGTTTTTTTATTTAAAGGCGTTAAGATGCTCAAAAAAATAATATAAAATTTCAGGAACATAATAACCACTACAAGTGCTCGTCGCATTAGACAAATAATATATTTTCCGTATGGTGTCAAATGAAAATACTTTTTACATAAAAATTATAGCTCTCAATGAGATTTATAAGTTTATAGTTTTTAGTTTTCACATTTGGAGTGGCTAAAGATGCTCAAAAAAATAATATAAAATTTTAGTAGTATAATAATCGCGTACTAGTGCTTATCGTAATAAAAAAATAATATCATTTTGGTATCATGTCAAATAAAGGCACTTTTTATATCAAAGTTGGAGTTCTCACTGAGATCTACAACTTTTATTTAAAAAGTATTTTTATGTGACATCAAATAAGAAATATACGATTTTTTTGAAAAGATAAAATTTGATACACGATTAATATGCTGCTAAAACTTTTTATAAGTTTTTAGAGTACGTTAACAATCTCAAATATAAAAACTCAAAACTATAAACTTGTAGATCTCACTAGGGCTACAACTTTGATATAAAATATATCTTTATTTGACACCATACAAAAATAATATTATTTTTCTAATAAAACAAGCGCCAGTACGTGATTATAATGTTACCGAAATTTTATATTATTTTTTAGTGCATCTTAACGATCTCAAATGTAAAAACTTAAAACTACAAAGTTGTGATCTAATTGAGAGCTACAATTTTTATGTAAAAAGTATCTTAATTTGACAACAAACAAAAAGTATATTATTTTTCTAATGCGACCCAAGCACTTGTACGCGGTTATTATACTTCTAAAATTTTATATTAATTTTTAAGCATCTTAACGTCATCAAATGAAAAAAACTCAAAACTACAAATGTGTAGATCTCATCGAGGGCTATATTTTTCGTGTAAATTTCATCTTCATCCAATATTGTATAAAAAACTTATGATTTTTTAAAGGCTTGGTCTTGTCACATCATTTTCAGTGCCGTGACAAAATAATTCTGTCACGTTAGCGGGAGTAGCGTGACAACGTTTTTCACGTCGAAAATGCCGTTTAACATGGCAAATGTTGCCACGCCGATGCATATGACACGACAACATTATTTAGTCGTGCATGCGGACGCGAACCAAAGCATCAGATCCTTTAAGAGTGATTATTATTAAAATATTAAATAAAAAAGAATAAAAAAAATTCTCCACAAGTGGATGGGTCTGAGATGCACGTGTCGACAGTCTCGCTTGCAGGTTCGTAGCGGTTCTGATCATTACCATCGGACACCGGCACGAATCTTACAGGCAGATGCACGCGTGCCGGGATGTGTCATGTGTCGGTCAGAAAGAATTACGCCCCGCACTTACTTTCCAATTCCTGTTTATATTTACAGCAAAAAAAAAACAAAAAACAAACAAAGCAACGTCGAAACGGAACGTCTCCGAGCGCCCCCGAGCAGGCCGGTGACCATCCAAGAATCCCAAGAACCCAAATCGCCATGGCCATGGCACCGGAGCCCTTCTTCTTCACTCCGCCGCCCGCGCCGCGGCACCTCGCCGAGCTCCGCATCGACCCGGGGCACTACGCTGTCGCCTTCTCCGCGCCCTGCGCCGCCGACGCGGGGCGCAAGCGCCGCTGCCTCCTCCCGGCCTCCTCCGTGCGCAAGAGGATGCTGCTCGAGCTGCCCCCCTTCGACCCCGCGCCGAACACACCGTCGCCTCCGCCGACGCCCCCGCCCCCGCCCACCACACCGACGGCGTCGCGCGCCGCGGAGTTCTCGTTCGAGCCGGGACTCCGCCCGCGCCACCCGACCTCCGCGGGAAACATGTTCGCGTTCGCCGAGAACGCGACGGGGACGCCGGGGGGCTCCTCGGCCAGCAGCGCGGGGAACATGTTCGCGTTCTTGGCTGCGCCGGAACGGCCCGACACGCCCACGGGTCCCACCTCCAGGGGCGGCTTCGTGTTCGCGGCTTCGCCGGAGGGGCCGCTGACGCCCACCTCCAGGGGCTCCAACACCAGCAGCCTCACGTTCTTGGCTTCGCCGAAGCAGCCGCTGACGCCCATGGGCTCCACTGCCAGCGGCTGCGAGGCGTCCTTGATGCCCACCGGCAGCGGCGCAGCCGCGTCCCTCCACTCCGCGAAGACGGCGCGCACGGGCGCCACCGGAAGCGTCGGGTTCGAATTCTTCCCTTCGTCGGGGCCGGCGTGCGCGAAACTAGGCTCTCCATCTTCCGCGGTGGACAAGGAGACGACGCTTCCCCCCGTGGGCCTCAGAACGCCGTCGTTCGTCTTCTCGGCGTCGCGGTCGCTGCCTCCGCCGCGGAGTGGGAGCAGGAAGCGACCGCGGCCCAACCTCCACATCGAGACGAACCCTTGTCGCATGAGTCCGCGACACTGGGAGGAAGATACGCCGCCGCCGCAACAGCAGCAGCTCACCCCGTCGCCGCAGAAGCTCGCCAAGACGAACTCCACCGTCAACCCCGAGGCCTCCCGCTCGTCTATCATGTCGGAGCCGTGCTGTGCGTTCTTCGCATCGCCGGGAAAGGCGGTCAAGCAGGTACGCCGACGCCGTGCTTGCACTTCTTGATTTCTCTTCTTGCTGCCGTTGCTTTCTTGTGCTCACCTCTAATGTGTTGATTTGATCGCCGCAGGAAGCCAAGAAAGCCTCCAGCGAGGCATCCCGCTCGCCAGCCGGGTCACGCTGCACGTCGCCGGAGACGAGGACTTCCTCGCCAGAAAAGCCGAGAAAGCCGGTACAGCCTTCCTTACTGTTCGGGGATTCCATCATTTTGCTTGCATTCTTTAGATTCAAGGATAGAACTTAACTTGGATGCTTTGCTTGTGCAATTATGTGTATACACTTAAAAAAAGCAATTTCCTGCTTATCCATCGGTTGAGTGGATAGATGCTTTGTGAAGCTGATCTGCTTTGTGTGAATTCAGTGTTCATAATCCTGTGCCAAATTATGTGAAGCTTATGGTCTATTTTATGTGAATCCAGTGCTAATAATCCTGTGCCAAATTACCTGTATGGTCTTCTTTATGTGAATTCGATGCTGATAATCCTGTGCCAAATTAGCTGAACCTTATGGTCTCCTTTAATCCTTCATTATGTGAATTAAGTGCTATAGTCCTGTGCCAAATATCTTCCATGAAATTCCAATGGCATGATTCTTGAAACGAATTTCCAATTTAAAGTCTTCTGCACATCCAGGGAATTGAATGGGATGCTTAGCTTCTTTGGACTGCATGCATTTTGGTATTCTGTCAGCACTTCCTTAATGAAACCTGGATCTGTACAGGAGCAAGAGGTGGAAGTGTCCAGCGCGGTCTGCTCCGGAGCCGAGCTGGTGCTGCGCGTGACCTGCAAGTGCGGCGTCCACAAGGAGTTTAGCTTCGACCACCGTGTCTGATCAACTAGCTCCTATCCATCCTCATTGTCGGTTTTCGGGTTTTGCCTTGCAATTCACCGGAGTCTTAGGACAAGGTTAACTGCACTGAATTTTGAACCATACGGGCTCACTTAGAAACGAGTTTAAGTCTTTGAAGAGCTGTAAGAACGTAGAAATTAAACGAGTTTAGCTCCGGCACTGAATTTTTCTTTCTAGAGTTCTGGCTTCATTTCTCCCCTGAACTCGGCAACAATGGATCGCACTTGTCTTTCGTCCAAATGTTTGATGTTTCTAAGCTTGTGGTACAATGTTTCTTGGTTGATTTGGCCTTTTAATCGTGAGCTTGTGGTACATGCTCATTTGGACGATTGGCAGAGTAACTGAGTAAGATACTGCTGTCTGCTGACATGTTCTGTTGTGTGAACGGACCATAGACTCGGCCAGTGTGATGTCTGAACTGAATGATGGTTCTGAATATCTGCACTTCCTTGCTTCCAGCGTATAGCGATGATGATTTTAGCCCCTTTTGGAGCGCTGCACACGAACAGCCGTGGGTGTGTGAGATTAAGGTGATCTCACACGATGAAGTGGTGTCTGCATGAGTTTCTGATCGGCCGTTTGTCATTTCGGGATGGAATTGCTTAGCACGTTAGATCCAAACTTCGAAAAAACACGTCTAAAGGATAAGATATGAGGTGGATAGTATTTCATTGGATGAGAATTCCTTCATCCTTTTACAGTATATATTTAATTTAATTGACAGAGGAGCATTTCTCAATTTCTTTGCTCTTTTATAGTACAGATATAGATAGATAACAACCATCAACTATGGGCGAAGCTAGCTAGGTAGCATCGTAGTCCAAAGACCACTCTGAAATTTGGTTCAAAGTTAAACTATAGTAGATGAGCTGTCTAAAATTATAAAAAATATATATGGACCACCCTTTAAATTGGTTTTTACATCTAAGGATCGTCAGCTCTGGTTCCAAGGCGCTGTAGCATGCCTTGGGTAGCACGAAGCTCTTTTTCTCTCTTTTCCAAATCACCGTGGATCTATGAGAGGCTACAATTTGTTGCTCCTCCGACTCTGCCTTCTTTGATTACTGTAGCACAGAGCCCTCCTAAATCGGGCCTAAGATAGACCACCTTGACTCTAAATCCTAGCTACACCACCGTTGTGAACAACCAGCAACTAGGACAAGTGCTATGTGGCACTGAAGGCACTGGTTTTAGGTCAAATAATTCAACCACCCGATTAGAAACTTTCATTCGAAATCATGTGCGGTGCTAGTGACTTCGTTGTAGGGGTTGTTCGAGGCCAAACCAAGGATAAGAAGCACTATGTTATATTTTATGCTAGCAAAACCTTGATTGGGCCGCATCTCAACTATACGACTACTGAAAAAGAGTTGTTGGTGGTTGTATTTGCAATAGACAAGTATAAATCTTAATAGGAGCAAAAGTAATTGTTTTTATAGACCATGTTACTCTTAAATACCTTCTCAAGAAAAAAGATGCTAATCCTCAGTTAATCTGATGGATTCTGCTACTCCAAAAATATAACGTAGAAATAAGAGATAAAGGAGTAGAAATTCAGTAGATCATTTTTTTAGGCTTCGATATAAAGATATACATAAGTTACCTATTATTGGTTATCCGAGAGATGAGACACTTCTCCAGGTAAACGACTTTGATCTATGGTATGTAAATATTGTAAACTATATAGTTGCATGATATGTGCACCAAGGAAAAACTAAAAGGAAACTTAAGCACAATAGGTTCTTCCACATCTGGAATAATTTGTGCATGTATTGGGTCTACATTGATGGGTACAGAGATGTATCCCAATATTTAATCCACAAAATTAAATCATAGAAAGATGCCATGCATCAGCATATGTAGGACATCATGGAGCAGTCTAAACACACACTAAGATCTAGCAAAGTGGTTTAATTTCTTCTGGCCAATGATGTATCATAATACAAAGTAGTTTGTCAGAAGATGCATCAGATGCAAGAAACATGTAAACATCAACGTTGAGGGTGCAATGCCCCCTCATGAACAACCTCCAAGTGGAGTTGGTTGGCATATGTGGGATCGACTTCATGGGACCATTCCCTAAGCATGGAGATGATGAATACATGTTGGTGCAAGTAGACTATGTGTCCAAATGGGTAGAAGCAATATCATCCCAACTCCAAGCACTCCAAGAAGATGTTCCATGAAGTGAAATTCCCAAGGTTTAGCACACATTGGATGGTCATAAGTGATGGAGGGCCACACTTCCTCTCAACAAGACCTTCCGGCAGTACTTGGCGCAGCATGGGGCAAAACATAATATTGCAACTCCATATCATCCCAAAAAAGTGGTCAAGTTGAAACACCGAAGAAACAAAATCAAGAACATTCTGCAGAAGACCATTAACAAGATGGGGAAGAAATGGAAGTACAATCTTCCCAACGCACTCTTGGCATACCAAATTGCATACAAGATGCCTATAGGTATGTCACCTTTTTTAGCTTGTATATGGAAAAATATGCCATTTGCTAGTCAAATTAGAATCTAGGGCCCATTGGGTACTCAACAAATGAACACATGGATCTCCACCAAGATAGAAAGAATCGTCAAATAAAATTGGCTGAACTTGAAGAGCGAAGAGAAAAGACATATCATAACTCTTGGATTTACAACAAGAGAACATAAAAATGTCATGATAAGCGAATCATGCTGTCGGTGTTTAGAGTTACCACCGCCGAGTAAATTTCTAGTATTACGCGTCTGGCTCGGATGGTGTGCTTAGAGGACACGAGGTTTATACTAGTTCAGGTAGAAAGTCCCTACGTCTAGTTCGTCGCTGCTGCTCGTGTTACTGGTATTGAAAGTTTGTAGTAGGGGTTTTAAACGAGCGAGAGAGTGACATGTTCCAAGTCTCTGATGTGCGTGTGCTCCTAAGGCGTGCTAGGGCATGTGTTTTGATGTCTACAACCGTGTAGAGTGGTCAACCGCCCCCCTCATGGGACGTCCTGCTTCTCCTTTTATAGACCAAGGGGAAGAGCAGGTTACACAGAGAGAAAGAGGGAGAAGAGGCAAGGAGAGGAAGTTTTCTAGGGCCACTGGGCCTTTCTTTTCCTTTGTGTGGGTCCCGCCAACACTACAGATGGTGACAGGGATGGCTCCACGCTGGGCACCTATTCGTCGCTGATGACATGCCCTGGCGTTGTCAGCGGGTCGTAACGTCCCATTCCGCTAGGAGTGGTTGGCGGTGGTATGGGCTTCCGTCAGGAGCTGCGCCTAAGGGGTCGGGCGAGATGGAGGCCCTAACCCAGAGGCCGGGCGAGGCGGAGCCCCCGACCCAGAGGTCGGGCGAGGCAAAGCCCACCCCCAGCGGTCGGGTGAGGCAGAGCCTACCCCCAAGGGTAGGGCGAGGCGGAGCCCACCCCCAAGGGTCGGGCGAGGCGGAGCCTATGCACCTAGGGTTCGGTTGGAGCTGTAGTTGCTCTCTTGACTGCTCGGATGAATCAATGTTGATGACCATTAGCTCCTCCTCTTTGGGTACCCTAGTATTGGTCCTCGATAGTAGCCCCTAAGCCTGTGGACGAGTACAATACTCCTTCGGAGGATTTTTCGAACGGGAGGACTCTGAGGGCTTCGGCCTTTTTTGTCGCCCACGGCGTGTCCTGGGGTCGATGATTCCCTTTCGTTGTAATTGGACCCCTTGGGGGTATGGCCATGAGATTTTCCTGATTCTAACCCCTATGGGGTCTGTCGTTCTACGACCGTGCATTCGGTCTCCTCGCGAGTCCAACTTTCCTTGTGCCCCCGCCCGTAGTAGGGGTCCGGTCGAGGGTCGGCTCATCTTTGTGATCATCTTCCCTCATGCATTTTTTTCGATAAAAATGGAGGGGATGAGCCGTGCCATGATTTTCCTTTATGGACGAATCATGGTGCTCGTTGGGCTATTAATGGGCTAGTCTAAGTGGGGCCCTGGCATCCCGTTCACGGGGGTCCGGCTTGGGCTAGTTAGTGACCGACTCTAGATTCTCAGCGGTCAATCCATATAGTTCTTAGGTCTGTTTGACCGGTCCAAAGGGCTCTCTGCCTTTCTTCGAGGAAAAACCTTGGATCATATTTGGCCGAGACTCGAACATGGGCTGGGGTGCCCGCGGTGCTCGTGCGCCTGAGTACTTGATGTAGACTAGGCCCGATCTTCTGAAAGGTATGATAGCGTCGATTGGTGGAGACTCGACATTCACGATCTAGGCTTCGAACTAAGACAGATTTGGACCCCTGCAACCGTTACACCACTGCTCCATTGGTTATCAACCACGCGAACGCGATTGACCTCGTCGAGAAGGCTTTTCTGCAAGCAAATCGAGAACACAAGCAAGAACGGGATGAACGTAATCTAAAATTGCAAATAAATATAAGGCTTATGATAACAAGAAGGAGTTCAAGTCTTTATTCGAAAGGACTAATCGCCACAGGCGAACAAGATCAAGAACTGGGCCCTTGTTCACAGCAAGGAGCCTTGGCGGCACAGTTGTAGCAAAACGATGTCTGTTTCATGAGAAAATCAAGAACTAAACAAAACCCAAACCCTAAGGAGAGCGACGACTGCTATTTATAGAGTTTTGGGCATCACCCCCCTGGACGCGCCCCCTAATTGGCCCAAACATGATACACGGTCCAACGGATCAAAAGACGGGGTCGTAGCACCCTGGCAGATTCTAGATGCTGACTTATTTCGACGATTCCTATTGATTCTAAAGGTCTTTTGACTTGAGACCACTTGGATTGGCTTCCTTATCAAATTAGCTTTCCAACCATATGTGGATCGTTGAAAACAGAGTCCGGATGCGTCTTGGGTGACCAGTTTAAGGTAGACTGGTCTTGGAGGCCGAGGCAGACTTGAACTTGAGTTGCTTTGGGCCTCCACCTCGGAGACTCGAACCAAATTAGCCTCGGGCCTCCTTCTTGACTTGGACACCCTTACTGGCCTCCTACCCCTCCATACCATGCACCAAATATGGTCATATGCATGGGTGTCATGTCCTCATCATCATCCCCTTCTTGACGAAAAGCCGTCCCCGGCATCAATTGTGCTTGAAACTGATCCTGCACAACACAAAGAAGAATGGGGTTGCGAAGACAAAGGGAACTGAAATAATTGTGAGAAGGAACATGACCATGTTTCTGAGTTTCTAGCATGTCATCTCGCATAAAAATTTTAGCAAGCATGTAGACTCTATGATCCGAATGCACACGATGTATGTCAACACTATCCTACAAAAGATTAGAACTAACCAAAGACAATGCAGGAATAGATGGTCTAGCTAACATAGGTAGCAATCAACAATGCTCCCCTTCTTGGAAGTGAACTTGTTTCTTTGAGGAACATGAGAAAATGTTTGTATTATTATGGCTGTCTTCTAAACGATAATAATCTTGTACAACAAAAGGAGAATTCATATTACTACAAACGTATACTCGATGTATCATATATTGTCCTTTGTTGTTATATTTGCCAATAATATGATATGTGTGTTTAGAAAACCAAGGCAAATCAGTATATTTAAAAAGGCTCTCCTCTAGGTTACACAAAACATCAAATTCAATGTAACCCAAAGTATGTAAAGAAGACAACAGTTTGAGCTCATCAGTTTTAGTAGCAATATGAATAACATGTTTATTTTCAGCATAAGTGGTTGGCTCCAAAACATGTAAAACTAAAGCATCATCAACCAATTTATCTTTATCACAAGGAACATCAAGCAAATTATCATAGGACAAAGATAAATCAAGAGAGGGTTCCACTAACAATTGCTCTATGATAGCATGGTTTGTAGAAAAATTTAGTACATTAAAACAATTCTCACCTTCCATGAGTGTAGCACCATGGGCATTACCTGTGTTCTCAGCAGGAGTAATAGGTGCATTGTGAAGTGATGGCTCTGAATTTGTATATGAGGTTGTGAGCTCCTCATTTTCTTCCATGTCATCCTCTCGCTTATGTACATTATCCTGTAGAAGGTTAGTCATAGCAAGAGGAATAACAATAGACTCTTCCTCTAAACGGTGCACGTCAGCATATGAAGTCAAAACAGGAGGTGGATTAACAAAGGTTTTTCGCATAAGGAGTTTCATATCAGTCCAAGTTTGAGGTTTATCAGAAGGATCTAAAGACTCCCACCAAGATAAAGCAGAATGTCGCAAAACACTAGCTGCATTTTTTATCTTCCTCCTTGGACACATAAAGCGAGTAGCAAATATGTTGTCTATGGCAATTTCCCACTCCATGTACTCATCAGTACCTATACCATCATAAGTCAGTGGATACGAACAACCTGTCATTGTTAGAAGACAGCAAAAGACAACACAAAAGTATTATCCCTATCAACTACTTAGGTTGTGGACAAGGAAAAAACAAGGCACTCAACTCTCAAGCATCTTACCACGGTCTTACACGTGTTCTTATCAAAGCAACAGGCGGTGCAATCGGTCGGTGACTGTGATACCGTTGTAGCTTGAGTGTAACAGTTACAAGGCAAACTTGTACTTGGTTAGAAGAAAGTAGAGCTTAGACAGGCATAATATAGTAGTAAGGAATAGCAATATTCACAACTTAATAGCAAAACTGAATAAGTATCCCAAGTACTTGTCTTAGTTGCTGGCCTACTCACGTTCCAAGTACCAGATGTATCAAGTGATGTGAACAGCAGGAATATGATTAGGAATAAGGCAGAAATTAGCACACGTAAACACATCTCAAATGGCGCTCTCTATGTGCTCTAGATATTGTTCCACTTTTGCCCCTATCTTTTTTCTCTATTTTTGGGTTGTCGTTGTTTTTTTGGGATTCTTTGACTTTTTCTTTTTATTTTTTTGATATTTTTTCTTCACTTAGGAGCACAAAAGAAGTAACCACAGAAAATATGAGCTTAAACAAGTGAAAGGCGTGACTGTGGAAATTTCAAAAAATGTGCTCAAAATCGATAAAAAGCTTGTGACCATGAAAAAATAATCTTGTGACCAGTTCTTGATCAAAATAAAAATTTCCAACACTGACAAAGCCGAGGATGGACGGATCCAAAAATTTTTTCTAATCAATTTTGATATATGAAACATCGAAATCCGTGTTCGTATGCGAAAACTAGACCAGTTTTACGAACTGACTCTGAATTAGAGGACAAAACGGGAACAATGCGCGCAAAATTGGTCACGACAGCAAGGATTTGATGAAAACAGTGAAGACAAGTATAACAAATTAGATAGCGTGGACTAGGGTTTGATGGATATAAAGGAAACACAACAAGACTTGAAGGTGTTCATTGATTATGATAAAAAACAAAGGGAAAAACACAAACTGGACTAAAAAACGATCTAAAACCAGCAACTAGAGCTTGACCTAGGGCACAAACTCAACCACGCGACACAGAGACAAAATTGCATGGCACAACGAGGCTATAGGACAGGAAATATGTGGCGGTGTATTTTTTTTTGGCTTTTTATGGACTATAGGTAATGCAAAAATAGTAACAATCTAAAGGGAAAAACAAAGTTATACCTAACGGGAAACAAGGTCTCTGATACCACTTGATGTAGACTAGGCCCGATCTTCCAAAAGGTATGATAGTGTCAATTGGTGAAGACTTGACGTTCATGATCTAGGCTTCGAACTAAGACTAATTCGGATCCCCGCAACCGTTACACCACTGCTCCGTTGGTTATCAACCACACGGACACGATTGACCTCGCCGAGAAGGCTTTCCTGCAAGCGAATCGAGAACACAAGCAAGAACAGAATGAACGCAATCTGAAATTGCAAATAAATATGAGGCTTATGATAACAAGAAGGAGTTCAAGTCTTTATTCAAAAGGACTAATCGCCACAGGCGAACAAGATAAAGAACTTGGGCCCTAGTTCACAGCAAGTAGCCTTGGCGGCACAGTTGCAGCAAAATGATGTCTGTTTCATAAGGAAATCAAGAACTAAACAAAACCCAAACCCTAAGGAGAGCGACGACTACTATTTATAGAGTCTTGGGCGTCACCCCCTGGACGCGCCGCCTAATGGGCCCAAACACGATACACAGTCCAACGGACCAAAAGACGGTGTCATAGCACCCTAGCAGATTCTAGATGCTGAATTGTTTTAACGATTCCTATTGATTCTGAAGGTCTTTTGACATGAGACTAGTTGGATTGGCTTCCTTGTCAAATTATCTTTCCAACCATATATGGATCCTCGAAAATAGAGTCCAGATGCGTCCTGGGTGACCAGTTTAAGTTAGACTGGTCCTGGAGGCCAAGGTAGACTCAAACTTGAGTTGCTTTGGACCTCCACCTCGAGGACTCGAACCGAATTAGCCTCGGGCCTCCTTCTTGACTTGGACACCCTTGCTGGCCTCCTATCCCTCCATACTATGCACCAAACATGGCATATGCATGGGTGTCATGTCCTCATCAGTACTGGCCGCTAGACGGCCCATCCCTTTCCACCCTCACTCTAAAGGTGCCCCGAGCGGTTGTCAAACCCATTGGTGATCCAACCTTCAAACTCCTAGGCCTAGACGGGCCGTAGGAGCATCTTCAGCTCTATATCCCTCTTACCTGTGATGGGTCATCGCCGTTCGGGGAGGCAAAACATCTGACGCATTTTCTGAGAGGATAACCATAGGTTGCGTGCGCACGCCCCACGACGAGACATGGTGACAGGTCATGGTAGACGCGAAGATCTATGTGGGCGGTTGGTTTCCTCGCACCTATCACTCCTATAAATCCAAAGGGTTAGCCCTCCATGTTTCATACGCATGCCTGCGTCCTTACCTCCATAGCCACGCCACCGTCGCCAACGCTTAGGTTTCCTACCTCCGTATCTTCGCCGCCGTTGAGCACGCATCCATCCGCCCCCACCTCCAATGGATCCATGGTGCCATTCCAACATCACCTTCTAGCGCATGGAGGGCCTTGTTCATCATGGTCTTCTCCATGCATGGACCTTGACCAAGGAGTGGTTGCTGCCCGATGATGAGGATTTGCCGTTGTCGCCCGATGGCTAAGTGGTGTCGTTCGCCCACTTCCACGAGTGTGGGCTCATGACCCCCACCCACAGATTCCTCCAAAGGCTGCTGCACTTCTACAAGATTGAGCTACAACATCTTAATCCCAATGGGATCCAGCACATGGCGGTGTTCATCGCGCTATGTGAAGGATTCCTAGGGATCCGCCCCCACTTTGACTTATGGAGGTATTTCATCACCATCAACCTCTAGAAGAAGAGGGAGAAGGGCGGTAGGCAGGAGCTGCACATGTCGATGGGGTGCGTAGGCATCCAACTTCAAAATAACCGAGTCAGCGAGTACCCGTCCATGTGTCCCTCGACGTCCAACAAGGGGTGGCACTCATAATGGTTCTACCTCAAGAATGCTGCCACCGCCCGTCTGCTGGAGTTCACCAGGCGCCTGATCAAAGAGGCCCTAGAGCAGTGGAGGAAGTGGGGCGTGCTGGAGAAGGACAAGAAGAAGATCTGAGACCATATCACTGCCATCCACATCCTGAAGGAGAATAGCCTAAAAGAGTCAGGCATCATCGGGGCCTACCACATGAGGAGGGTGGCGCCGTTGATGACGCGCGTGCTCCCGCTATACGTGATGGTGCCCGAGGCATCGTTCGACAGAACGACGCTCGCCAAGGGAACGCTCCCCAACTCTGAGATCATGCAACGCATCAAGGAGGCGATGGAGCCTCTGTGGGATAGTGTGGGTACCACCCTCAACTTCATCTACCTGATGCTAGGGCATCCTCTGATGCGGCTAGAGCCAGGCTACGTCATCTTCGTAAGTTTCCCTTTCTCCTGCCTTCTCTTCATTTGATTTCCCAACCCCGTGGGACTAACTTTGAGAGGGGTAGGACTAGCTGAGGGACCTCATCCTCATGGATCACCTGGCTCCACTATCGAGGGATTCGACTATGAGGGTGGTGAATCACGCTGAGGGCGAGCGGCTAAGGAAGGCGAAGGAGGACAAGAAGAGGAAGAAGCAGCAGAAGCTGCGGGCATGTGAATGAGGGGACGACACCGACAATGATGATGACGATGAGGTGATGGAGGGAGAAGAAATGGTAGCCAATGATATCGAGTGGGACAAACTAGAGAACGAGGATGCGCTGAAAGGCATCAGTTCATCCTTGCAAGCGTCGGGACCCTTCCTATCCTATGGAGGGGAGGATACATCTAGGGAGCCAGCGAAGGCTGGACGTACCATCGGCCTGCCCTAGGAGCCAATAGAGGCAGGCGGCTCTATCATCGTACCCGAGGTGCCAGCAGAGGCGAGTGGCCCCACCGTCACGCCCTAAGAGCCAAGGGGAGCGGGGTGTTCCGCCAACGTGCCCTAGGAGCTACCCGGGGTGAGCCCCTCTGCCTAGGAGTAGGGGGTGGGCTCAAAGTAGCCTTGTTTCAATGAGGCGGAGCAAGGGTCAGGGGGTTCATCCCACAAACACAACTACTGCCTGATGTCATCGAGGTGAGTTATCGATTCCTCTATTTTTTCTGTGTTAGTCAGATTTCATCGTGACTTGTGTTTTTCATCCTTTGGAGCGTCAGTAGGTAGTGAAATCATTTGGCGCTAGCACTGAAGAAGAGCATCGCCCTCCAATCGGGGTGGTGGTCGTCGGCTAGTGTCGTGCCCATTTCGGGCGGGAGTTGTGCCAGTGTGATCACGTCACCGGTCGGTCGGGTGCTGCCCGTGGTGGCGCCTATGCCCTCAGTGGGACAGGCAGACATGGGCATTCAAGGGTCACCTTCAGACATCGTGGAGCAGCCGGTGATGACCGTGATACCGTTGCCGACAGCGGGGGGGGGGGGGGGGGGACGGGGGTGCCAACCATGCTCGTGGCACCGACTATGGCGGGCGTGACATAGTTGGTCATGACCCTGCCAATGCAGGTGGAGGTGGCAGCGGCCGTGATAGATGGGTCACATCCTGGGCGCGATCGTAGGATTACCTAAGGCATTGGCGCGACCCATGCCATCGATGGCCCAAGCGACGGTGCTTAGCATGGGTCGGATGGAGGGGGACACGATCAAGGGGTCCTTGGGAGTCATGGTGCTAGGAGAGAGGTTCACGCCTGCACCATTGGCCCCTTCCATTGCTGAAGGGGGCGTCCTAATGGGAACATCATGGCGAGAGGGGTTGGCGGTGCTTAGGGCCGGCGGGGAGTCATCCCTGACCCTAACGTCGGTGGGCAGCGGCTCACCCACACGGGGCAAGCCCTGCTCTAGTGGATGGATCCATAGGGTCTGACATTGATGTTTTTTACCCTTGACGATGCCACAGAGAGCATGGAGCGGGAGAGCCTCGACGTAGGGATCGCGTCTGTGCTCGAGGCCATGGACCATGCCACGGGCGCATTGCGCAACGTTCTTGTTCCCTTCGGCCAAGTATGGTTTGGTCCTACTTCTTGCCCTTTTCTTCCTCTATATACTTTTTGTATCCTAACCATTGTCTTTCTGTAGTCCCTTATAGCTCGCAGCTAGGGGAAATCTCAGTTTCTTCGTCCATAGAAGGAAGCTTAGGATTGCCTCATCGAGGAGGCATGGCTACATGGGGAGGTGATAGCTCAGCTTGTTGCCGCTTAGCAGAGGGTGGTCGAGTTGACTCCCCTCATCGAGGAGGCGGCCAATCTTTGGTTGCGGGTGGCCAAGGCCTGTCAGGATGCTGACGAGGCTAAGAAGGCGTTCGAGGCCTTGTCGATGAGGTCACGGAAGGATGACAAAGAGGCTGCCAGGGTCAGGAAGGAGCGGGATGAGTTGCTCTAAAAGGAAGCTGAAACCAACCAATGGATCCTTGACCTTCTAGGCGAGATTGAGAAAGAAAGGGATCTAAAGCTAGGAGCTAAGGAGAAGCTCGTGGCCCTAGAGAAAAGGGCTAGCCTAGATGCCATGGTGGTCGCTCAACTATGCAAGGAGCGGGATGAGCTAATCCAAACTGCAAAGATGGTTCGCTTGGAACATGGTGCGGTTCACGAGGAGCGCGACGACATGCAGTAGAAGGTTGGCTCCCTCTAGGCCAAACTCAAAAGGGAGATGACCCAAAAGCTAGAGGTCAAGAGCGTTGCTGTTGGGCTGGCTGTGGATCTCGCCGAGGAAAGGAGAAATCTTTAGGCGAAGAGTGACGAGCTCGGTATCCTGAGCGCCATGCTTGGAGTGACAAGCTTGCTCGTGGCTCATGGCGTCGAGATCATAACTTGGGTGTGCCAGCTCGAGATGAATACCCTTCACGCCACGGTCAATTAGTCCTTCATGATTGCTCATTCTTATTATGGGGACAACATTGATCTGGAGGCGATGAGCCATGGCTACGTGCCTAGTTATGAAGTCCATGAGCTGGAGGAGCTTGAAACGGTGGTGGCTCCCCTTTCGTAGGACATGGTGAACAGGATAGAAGGCATAGTTCTCCCCTTGAGGGATTAGTTAGTTAGATAGGTCGGGTGGTCATTCTTGTAATAAGCGGACAAGTTCTGACCCTTCTGTCTTGTTCAAACAAGCTTTTTGTTTTGTTTCATTTGAATAAATCTATTCTTTCTCCCTTTTTATGTGTAAAAAGAGTTTAATGCATTCTGACCCTTCCTATTGTTCAGACCATAGAGTTCGAGGTGTGGGCGACAAACTCTGTTCAAGCTGGTGTGGCAGAACCTCCTAAATTATAGGACCCATATGCACTTGTCACTGTCCAATGACCTTTGACAACTATGCATATGTTCCTGGTAACTTAAGAAGTCTGTCGGGTGTCCTCAGGGGAACCTCGAATCATCAACGATTTCCGAGCAGGATCACATTACAGAGTCATTGCAGTATTATAACATTTATTCAAATATATACATCAGAGTAAAATAGCAGAAGTCTTATGATAACTTAATTTACAAACCAGTTGTTTCAAACCTTACAAACTAAGTTCGATAATTATTACAAACCATAGTAGTAGTAGAGTGGTATAATTAACATAAATATAACACACAAAATAAGCATCCTGCCCAAGGATCACACATTCACTTATTATCATCGACAGGAACAACAGTCATGCAGCAAGGTCCAAAATAGACCTGCTCATGAGGCTCACCTACAACAAGGGTCAACGAACCCTGAGTACAAAAGTACTCAACAAGACTTAACCGAAATAAACACTGAGAAGACTCAGGAATGCAGGCTCAGGGATTCAAGGTATGGCTTTAGCAATACTCAAAGTTCTTTTGCGTAAAAGCTCTTTAGCAAATTTTAGTATTTCAACATTTAAACTTCATAAGAACAATATATGAATCTGCCATGATCCGTAATGAGATCATGAACTTCATATCAAACTCTTTCTCAAATCCAGCTCAAGTTTCAGTTATTAACTATGATGATGAACAGTGAGTTGAGTCTCCATAACCGAGGAGCAACGATGATTCGAACCGATTATAAACCCAGCTGGGGATTCCAGACCACACGACATATGCAGGTCCCCGACTTACATATATCAACCTACTCTTGGATCCTCTAAAACAAGAATGGGTCCACGCCACCCGAGAATATAGTACTCCACCAATCCAGCCCATTGCCATGTGGGTACACGCTATTCCCGCCATCTCTCCACTCCTAGTGCACGAGTAGTCATTCTCGTATTAGAATAGCCAAGTTAAGGCTTACTGGAGTATGTGGTTAGTACTACAAAGTCTCACATCATGTAATTCAACAACGGACGGACCTTAATCGACACAGGCGGAAAGAAGCCGCTCATAAGACCTCCATGTCATGTGGCTCTCACACACCGAGTCCGCCCGGTCTAGATTTATTACTTCCCATGCTCATATCTCATGATAACATAAGTAACCAAAGATCCATTTAAAACTCTTAGGTGACAGGTAATCACCCGGCTAAGCATTACTAAGCATAACTAGGCATTTACGAATTAAAACTGGTAACAAGGTAGATATGGAAAAACAAGGTTGGTAATGCACCAATTAGGTTTTCGCTCAACTCCTAATCACTTAATGCAGTATTGAAAAGCAAAAGTGATAAAAACTTGTAAAATACAAGGTAGGTTTAAATGCATCCAGGGCTTGCCTTGGTTCACGGAAAAGTCAGGTTCCTACGACGTTCCACAATTATCAGATCCGATCTCAATAGACGGATTAACTTCCTCTGCAACTTGATTAACTACCACGTGTTCACCTTCGTTCACTACACGTAGTAACAATGCCATGTTTAACATGATGCGGGATACAAAACATGATGCTTGATGATGGATGCAAAATTAACAACTCGAATACAACTTTCCTTCGCGGTACAGTTGCAAGTCAAACTAACTAAGCCTTTTTCGTAACACATACTTTAATTGCCAAGGATCATTACCACTAATGACCCAAGGTCATCACTCAATCCAAAATTCAAACAAAACCTAAATCATTAAATGTTACTATTTGCTTTTATGAATTAATTATTTAATTCAAAATTATGAAATAAATCAACTTATTCCAATTGAGCTCAAAATTTTTGTAAAGGTTCATCACATGATAACTAAGTGGCAAAACAATTTTCATAATTTTTGGATAATTAATTAAGCCTAGAAAAATCATGGAAACCCATTTATTAATTAATTGAGCAATTTTCATCACATTCAAAAAGTACTGAAAATCAACATTTAATATTTTTCCTAAATAATATACATCACATAGAGGTCACACAAAAATTTTCATAATTTTTGGAGCTCTAAATAAATCTACACAAAAATAACAAATCACATCACTATTCATTCATCTCTGAAAATAGAAAATTCATTTTCAAACCGCTGAGTCACTGACAGCGGGGTCCCACCTGTCATCCCCTTCCTCCCGCTTTGACTATGGAGACAACGGCACTGACCGACGATTTCTCACCGCCGATGAGACTAACGGCGACGGCGAAGACACCAACACGTTCACCAAGACTAGGCGCACCTACTGATGTCCCTACTTGCACCGATTACGGCACAACCCGAGCTCAGCACCGGCCATGGCGGACATGGTGGCTCGACGACACTATGCCAGTGACATGAGCCTGGTAACGATTAAATAAATGGCATAGGAAGGTCCAGTAGCTCACCCCAAACATGACTAAGCAGAGAGCAAGGCCGAAGGAGCAATGGAGACGTGGTTCGACAGTCACAGCGGCCACGGCAGTGCGAGCAACGACGACGACGGTGCTCCAGTGGCTGCGGTGGACAAAAGGAGCAATAAACCTAGTCATAAAGCATCATGGGAACAAGGCAGAGCTGGAGCTACACTGAGCAAGAGCAATGGCTCACCGAAGAGCGCTGGCCACGGTGATGTGCTTGCGACGGTGATGCTGTCGGCCGCGAGGAAGAAAGATGTGCACAGCGGGTTCCTGGTGGAATATGGTGACCAAAGTTGGTTGGCTGGGTTCGCAAGGAGGAGACAGGAGCTAGGAGTGGCTTATCTGCGACTGGTGGAGGCACTACGGTGACAACACGGGCTCGCTGGAGTTGAGCGGTGGCGACAGGAAAACAGAGCAAGGAAATGGGAACAAACGGACGACGATGCCTGAGCTTTGTAGGGCGACAAAGACGCAAGGATGGCGACACGCAGCGCCCTGCTCATGCCAGTGCAAAGCCGAGGGTGCCACGAAACACGTCTAGAACCGAGAAGAAGGTCGCCGGCGGTGCAGCTAAGCGGCAAGCACTGTTCACTATAATTACAGAATTGCCATTCGTTTTAAAATCCAAATTACTCCCAAATTTGTATAACAACTCAAAAATCTCCAAAAATAAAAGTTCTTCAAAATTCAAAGTTCTACAACTTTGCTTTTATAACCAACCCTTAATTCGGTCTACATTTTGAAATGAAATTTTGAATTCAAATAGGGGACATTTAACGAATTTCGCCTTTTCAAATTACTTCAAATTTTTCATAACAACTTTGAAAACTCCAAAAACAAACTTTGTATAACTTTGACAAGCTCTACACTTTTGCTTTTAGGCTCAACCCCAAAATATGCTTAGATTTTGAAATGAGTTTTCAGGGTAGGATTTAAATACTGTAAATCAGGGTTTTCTTGAAAATTCAAATCCAAACCAAATTTTAAACTTGATTCAAACAATACAATTCAACACATACCACATAAAGGTAAACTTGTTTTAGTGTATGCATATCAAAATTTTCACTAAATGCCAAATGATTTGCAATGCATATGATGACATGGCAGGTTTTAGTATTTAAACACCCGAGGTGTTACAGCTGGTGAGCAAAAATGCCTTAGCCGCTGGGGTGTAGGTTTCTTGCGGTCCGACTAGTTTTGCTCGGCGTTCGTTTCTGCAAACTCTAGGTTTTAATCATGAGAAAGGGTCGTGCATGGCTACTTTTTAAGTAAGGGTATATATATACCCTTATTAGCCCTCGAGTGAGGCCCAACCCCCTACCGTTGCTGGGGGCGGGTGTCACTAAAGATCGAGGAGAGGATAGCAAAACTAGTAGGAGAAAGTGTCTCTTGTTTTAAAAATGTTATTCTTTGTTTTTGCATGTACCCCCTCCCTAGGATTTGAGCCATCACACCCCCATCAGTCTACGGTTTCCACAATCGGAGGGGTTAAGCTAACATCACTTGCCTTGATGGCTCGAGTGACGTGCTCGGTGAGCTCGCTAACGGGCATGTCTGAGTGGAATCCGGGTCCATCGTTCATGATGGAGTCGGCATAGCCCTCATGTGGTATTCCACTACTCCTTAACTTGCCTCCCGCCAGATGCTTGAGTCATTTTAGAGACCGACTCAGGTGGTCCACTGGCCTCCCCTTGATGGAGATTATATGGGCTTAGCTCATGGTTAGGATCAAACAAGAAGGTCAAGATGACCCTGTCCGCTTCTGACCAGGTTGGGCAAAAGGTCGCTGGGGCTCATCTATGTTTCTCCCCTAGCTCTGTTCGACGCGAGGCGGCCTCGAGCCCTTTATGGGCCAGCCTTTGAACCTCGGTCGGTTGGATTCTTGAGTTGGGGTCAGGCGCCTCAAGCCCCCAAGTCCCATTGGGCCCGGTAGGGGTTGGCTGAGTTTTATGCATCACCTCATCCACGGTTTCTGCAATCGGAGGGGCTGGGCTAACGACACTTGCCTCGATGGCT
Source organism: Miscanthus floridulus (assembly GCF_019320115.1). NCBI lineage: Eukaryota > Viridiplantae > Streptophyta > Magnoliopsida > Poales > Poaceae > Miscanthus > Miscanthus floridulus. The sequence continues at coordinate 94,155,219 of NC_089581.1, read as the reverse complement.
CGAGTGTCGCGCTCAGGCGAGCTCGCTAATGGGCATGTCCGAGTGGAATCTGGGTCTATCGTTCATGATGGGGTCGGCATAGCCCTCATGTGGCATTCCACTGCTCCTTAACCCACCTCCCAATAGATGCCTGAGTCATTTTGTAGACCAACTCAGGAGGCCCATTGTCCTCCCCTCGATGGAGATTCTATGGGCATGGCTTGAGGTTAGGATCAAACGAGAAGGTCAAGATGACCCTGTCCGCTTCTGAGCGGGTCGGGCAAAGGCCACTAGGGCTCATCTGTGTTTTCTCCCCTAGCTCTATTTGATGTGAGGTGGCCTCGAGCCCTTCAGCAGGCCGACCTTCAAACCTCGGCCTGGTCGCTGCTCATATCGAATGAGATGACTACCGCTTTGTGACGCGACACGAAGCATTGTAATGCAATAATTGCATATGCGATGCTTGGATGTATGGGATGAATGTATGAAAGCATGCATGGGAATGGATGAATGAATGATCATGCACTGTAAAAGTAGAACTGGGGGTTGGTAAATTTACCTCAATGGCTCGAGTGACGGGTTCATGGAGCTATTATCGAATATGTGCAAGTGGAATCTAGGTCCGTCATTCAGTGATAGAGTCAGCATAACCCGCATGGGGCCTCCCACTACTCCTTACCCGTCTTTCAGTAGTGGCCTAAGCCATTCTGGTTGACTTGGGTGACCTGCTGGCCTCTCCTCGATGGAGATTCTATAGGTGGCCCCCTCCAAACCCTTCATGGGAAGGCGGAGGCTAAAGCTCAAAGTATGGGCAACTAACTTTGATCACGCTGGTGAGCAAAAACGCCGTAGCCACTGGGGTGTAGGTTTCTTGCGGTCTAACCAGTTTGACTTAGTGTTTGTCTCCGTAAACCTTGCCTCTAGTTTTTTAACATGAAAAAGGGGTGAGCACGGAGAATGTCTACCGAATAGACATACTCTAACTAGCCCTCGAGTGAGGACTGACCCCTGATCATTACTGGGGTCAGGCATCACCTAGAGATCATGGAGTTGATAGCAAAACCAATAGGAGAAGACGTGCATAAATTAAGGGTGACCCATCTCTCGGCAGCGGCCCGAGCCGTCCGATTGACTTGGGTGACCCGCTGGCACTAGGACTTACCTTGATGGCTCGAAGTGATGAGTTTGGGGAGCTCTTATCGGATATGTTCTAGTGGAATCTAGGTCCATCGTTCTTGATGGGGTAGGCATAACCCGCATGGGGCATCCTACTGCTCCTTACCCATCTCTCGACAGTGGACCGAGCCGTCTGACCTACCTGGGTGATCCCACTGGCATAGGACTTTCCTGCAAAGATAGAGGATGAGATCATCCTCCCCAAAAATTCAGTTAGGCAGGTAATCCTAGGCAGCGTAGACTGTAACAAGTGAACAAACTCTTAAATTTTGTTATGGCCAAATAGATTTTTAGCCATTCTCCCCTTTTTGTATAAAAGGGTTAATACATTCTAACCCTTTACGTCGTTAAGGCTATAAAGCCTGGGGTGCAGGTGAACAAACTCTGATCACGTTGGTGAGCAAAAACACTGTAGCTACTAGGGCGTAGGTTTCTTGCAGTCCGACCAGTTTTACTCAGCGTTCGTTTCCACAACCCTTACTTCTAGGTCTTAACGTGAGAGAGGGTCAGACATAGAGAATGTTTGTCAGGTGGATATACTCTTAGACGTGTACTGACTCTTTCCATAGTTAAGGCTAGAAAGCTTGGGGTGCGAAAAAAACTCTGATCACGCTGGTGAGCAAAAACATCAGAGCCGCTAGGGCATAGGTTTCTTGTAGCCCGACTAGTTTTACTCAACGTCTATTTCTGCAACCCTTGCTTCTAGGTCTTAACGTGAGAAAGGGTTGGGCATAGAGAATGTCTACCATATAGATATGCTCATATCAGCCCCCGAGTGAGGCCCGACCCCCTACTGTTGCTAGGGTCGGGTGTCACTAAAGATCAGGGAGTTGGTAGTGAAACTGATAAGAGAAAGTGTGCAGTATATTAAGGGTAAAAATGACATAGCTGTTTGATGTTCTAGGTGTTGAGCATTTTGGCATACATGATGTTGAGGTCGCTGCCTCCATCCATTAGTACCTTGGTGAGCCACTTTGTGCCGATGATCGGGTTGACCATGAGCGGATATCTCCCCGGTTGTGGGACGCTCTCCGGGTGGTCGGTTCAATCAAAGGTTATGGTGGACTCTAACCATCGGAGGAAGGTAGGCACAGCTAGCTCAGGCTGTATAGACCTCATAGCGTGTGAGCTTCTAGGTGGCACTTGGAGTCATAGGCCGCCGACCCTCCAAAGATCATGACAGCAGTCATCCAATGTTGGAAAAGCCACCGTCCTTCCCTTTGGCGTTGTGCATGGATGGCTTGGGGTCCTTCCTATGCTCCCCTTGTTGGAGCATCTAGACAAGAACCACTTCATAATACCACAGTCCTTGTATAGATGCTTGATAGGGAAAGCATGGTTCAGACATGGTCCTTCGAGCAACTTCTCAAAGTGGTCCAGGGTGACTTCGGCGGGCTTTTGACCCCCCTTGCGGTCGACGGTGGCCATGAGTGAGCTCCTCGCACCGCTGCTTGTTCTTCTTCTTGCTAGGATGGTTGGAGGCGCCTTCACTGGTGTCTCGTCCTGCTTTGCCTTGCCCTTGAGGTGGTCGAAGATCGCTCTGACCGCCTCCTCAGCCCGAGGCATGGCTAGGTGGTGACGTCGAGGAGCTCCTTGGTGGTTTGTGGGCCCTTACATCCTAGCTTGTGAACTAGGGACTTGTAGGTGGTCCCCGACAAGAAGGCTCCTATGATGTCGGTGTCGGCGATGTTAGGAAGCTCGTTGCACTACCAGGAGAAGCAGTCGAATATACCCACAAAGAGTTTCCCCAGCCTTCTGTCGGTAGTTTTTGAGATCTCATGGGTTCCCAAGATGTGTGTATGTGCCCTAGGAAGTTTCCCACGAAGATCTCTTTCAGGTCCTGCCCAACTTTAGATTCTGTTGGGCAGAAGGTGTTCCAACCACGTTCGCGCTGAATCGGCCAGGAACAATGGATGGTTGTGGTTAATGAAATCGTCATTATCCGCTCCACTGGCTTGGCAAGCAAGCCGATAATCCTTGAGCCATAGTCTAGGGTTTGTTTCCCCAAAGTATTTCGGGATGTTGGTTGGCGGTTGGTACCGTGGTGGAAAGGCGGCATTAAGGATGTGTTAGCCAAAGGCCCTGAGGTCCCGACAAGTCAGGGCTCGGGCTTTGGTGCTCGCCACTATCGTAGCATCCGCCATGATGAGGGTGGTAGCCATGGCTGGCCCCCTCCCTCACATAGCCATGGGTACATCTATGGTGTCGAGGGTATCATGCACATCACGATGAAGGCCGAGACACTCATGTATCGGGACCGCAACGCATGGCCTTACTGCCTTGCCATGCTTGGTGGACTGATATGTCTATGTTGGGTCACTCTGAGGGCATGCGTTGACTGGCGTTGAGCTTGTGTTGTCAGGACAGCAAGCTATTAGCCTGTTGTGCCACCGCATGCTTGAGTAGCGTGTGAATATCGACGATCCTCGGGCGCCATGGGCCCCTTAAGCCCCCAGAGCAAGGCCGCCGCAACAGCGATGTTCTGGCTCACCTAGGTAAAGTGTGGGAGGGCTTCATCGTCCTCGATGATCCTTCGGTTCACATCATGGGCCATGGCATGCGCACGCCCGCTGTCTCCATGGTAACCGATCTCTTGCTCGAGCTCCGCATGTTCCTGCTCAAGCTGGAGTCATGCTTCCTTAAGCTCTTGGTGTTGGGCCTTCAACTGCTCCACTCGTAGGCGAGGTGGGGCCCCTGCATCCCTCTTGACCTCATCATCGAGGTCATTCATTAGGGTAGCCTCTCCCTCATGGATGCTTTTGACGTGTCCCTCGAGGGTACCTACCATGAAACATTCACGAGAAGGGTGATGGCTCCCCCCGCTGGAGTTAGAGTCTGAGGGCGACCCCCATTCTCCAGCAAGGAGGTTGTGGAAAGATTCCATGGCATATTTGGTCATCCCCATAAACTCGTCGTTCATGGGGGATGGAGGCATGTGTTGCGCCACAGGGTGGCCAACGGTCTCTGCGGTGTTGCGGAGACCGGACAGGAGTGCTGTCAGGGCACTCTAGATGAGGTATTCTAGGGAGAGTGGCTCTCCTTTGGCAAGCTACATCATGACATTGGCGAACGAGAAGGTGAGGTGGCGCAAGTCCTCTTGGGACGGTCGGGGTCCTAGGAAGGCGCTGAGCTAGCGCTCTAGCCTCCCGTAATCGAAGCCAAGGAGCTTGTCGCTCCTAGGGCTGTGGGCCTTTAGTGCGTATAGCTATAGCTCCTCAAGTGCCTCGGCGATCGCAGCGAGGCCAGTAAAGTAGAGAGGTTGGACGGTGGTGGGAGCCTGCACCAACCCTCCCTCTGTCGTGACAATGAAGTCCTAGTTTCCCAAGCACATGTGCGCACCTGAGACCCAGCTGACTGCCGTGAATAGCCATCTGAGGCCTGGTGTGGATGTCGACACGCGCAAAAGGCCCCTACCTGATGCGCCAACTATCGGTGTTTCGAGTTACCATCGATGAGTAAATTTCTAGTATTGCGCAGTTTGGCTCGGATGCTGAGCTTAGAGGACACGAGGTTTATACTAGTTTGGGCAGAAAGTCCCTACGTCCAGTTTGTCGCTGCTGCTCTTGTTACCGGCACTGAAAGTTTGTAGTAGGGGTTACAAATGAGAGAGAGGGACATGTCCCAAGTCTCTAATGTGCATGTGCTCCTAAGGCGTGTGTTTTGATGTCTATAGCCATGTAGAGTGGTCAACCGCACCCCTCCTGGGACGTCCTTCTTCCCCTTTTATAGACGAAGGGGAAGAGCTGGTTACACAGAGAGAAAGAGGGAGAAGAGGCAAGGAGAGGAAGGCTTCCTAGGACTGTCGGGCCTTTCTTTTCCTTTGTGCGGGTCCCACCAACACTGCAGATGGTTACAGGGATGGCTCCACGCTGGGCACCTATTCACCGCTAATGCCACACCCTGGCTTTGTTAGTGGGTCGTAACGTCCCATTCCACCCTAGCGGGCGAATGCGGCGAACCAACATGCTGGTCAGCGACCGTACAAGGAGTAGGAAGCATAGTGACCACATGTCCATCACTGTTGGTGATGAGAGTTCCCTTGAGTGACATGTCGCAGGCACGTGTCATGTTGAGATGTGCCCGCTCCCTGCATGATGCCAAAAGTTTGACCTTGGGTTGTGCTTTCTGGCCTGTAGTGGTTGGCGGCGGTATGGGCTTCCGTCAGGAGCCGCGCCTGAGGGGTCGGGCGAGACGGAGCCCTCGATCTAGATGCCGAGCGAGGCGGAGCCCCCGACCCAGAGGTCGGGCGAGGCAGAGCCCGTGGCCTCAGGGTCGAGCAAGGCGAAGCCTGCGCCCTCAGGGTCAGGCCAGACGGAGCCCGCCCCAAGGGTCGGGCGAGGCGGAGCCTGTGGCCTCGGGGTCGAGCGAGGTAGAGCCCACCCCCAAGGGTCGAGTGAGGCGGAGCCTGCCCAAGGGTCGGGCGAGATGGAGCCTACGCACCTAGGGGTCGGTTAGAGCTGTAGTCGCGCTCTTGACTGCTTCGATGAATCAATGTTGATGACCATTAGCTCCTCCTCTTCGGTACCCTAGTATTGGTCCCCGACACATGCACAAGTAGTTCAAGCTAGGGGATAACATTCTACTTTTCAATTCAAGGGCAAAGCTATTTGGACAAGGTAAACTGCGAATCATGTACGATGGACCTTTCAAGGTCATAGACACCACAACTCATGGGACCATCACCATCCAAGATGATACATGTAACACCTTTAAGGTAAATAATGGCCATTGCTTGAAGGTTTTTCTTGAACCCGAAATCAACATGGTTGAGGAGCTTTATGTAATCGAGTTCATAGAAATATTAGGTTAGATCTTGTTCAATTCTTAGAATAAAAATGAAACCTTTATGGTCACTTAATTTGAGAAATAAAATTTGCTTTGCTCGACGTATATCAATCGAACCCTTTTTATCTCATCAATTTTGTTGTGTGCATAAGAATACTTAGGTAATTGGAAAGCACAAGAGGACAACAGGAGAGGATGGCCGACCGCCGATCCCATCAAAGGATGATCTCTCCTGCGGACTTCACTGATACATTTGGTTTGCACTCTCTTTTCTCCTCCTTTATGTTTGAGCAATAATAATGTTTCTCTCGTGATAATTTGCCTACTTCATCAAATTCTCTCACAACTAGCATCGGGAACTCTGTATTTGGCCTCAAGTGCATCCCATATTTCCTTTCAAGCAGGCAACCACATGTATGCATCAACTATGGTGTCTCCAAGCATGTTGATTATTGCCTCCTTGAACATAGTGTCAGCATCATGGAACACTAGCTTCTCCTCAAAAGTATGCGGTCCTACTACTCTAGGTTCGGCAACAACATAGCAGTGCACGGGTCAACCATAGCATACACCTGTGATGCCATCTCTTATAACTCGTGCCCTCAAAAGCGTTTGGTTTTAGCATGTTTCGCAAAATTGCTAATCAAGTTTTTGGATTGTTAGAACATTAGGCAAATCCATGTATACTTCAATCCAGAAAAAGATTAACAACATGTTTGTGACATCACGTGCTTGTGTGATCTAATTGCAGATGAGTTAATGAACACAATACTAATCAAGATTTTAATCATAAAAAATAAAAGATGGGTCGCTGAGCATACACATAGGCACCAGAGCCGTTTGTGCCGGTGGACATAGTATTGGTTAAGAAATTATAATATTGGTTAAGAAATTACTGGCACAAACGGCTCAAACGGCCAAGCAGAAGGTGCTAACAATCAAAAAAATTACTGGATTCCAAATATAATATTGGTTAAGAAATTATATTGGCTAACAATCAAAAAATTTACTGGATTCCACTAGCTGCTTCCGACCAAGCAGCAGGCCACACGCAGAAGGTGCAGAGCAGATGAACGGTGCGCCGTGGGAGGTAAATAAGAGCCAAGTGAGACGGTAAATACTCTTTTTCTCTTAAAATAATTGTATATATTTTCGTCACGTTCGCTTGGCTTATAAACCGTATTTTTTTAGACAACAAATAATATTTTTCTCTCACAGCAAATCAATCAATAGTACTTTCAGCCATGGCTTATCAGCTAAGCGAACATGGCATTTGTTTCTTCATTCAGAAGTCATTTTTTTAAATTTAACTAACTATATAGATATATATATTAACCTTTGTGATGTGTATACTAAATATCAATAGATTAATTGAATGCATTTTCATAATAAATATACCAGAAGATACTAGCAAATACGTATACATCCATTGGAATGACTTATAAATTGTTAGGGTTACAATTTATTGCACAGGTGCTCGCTTCAATAATAATGAGCTAGCAATTTTTATTGGGTTTAATTGGGCTTAGGTCCAACCTTAAGTCAAATAAATTTTCAAAACTAATAATAAATACTATTACAATAAATGATTAGTCCTACGTACAAAATTGACATGATATTGAATTAACTTAAATATTTGGCTATTAGGTTAATCTCAGTGGATAATATAATAGCGTTATTTTTAAGATTGTCATGTGATATAAAATAAAATAAAATTTGAATGAAACATCCAATCTCAACGAAGAGTTTTATTTTATAGTTTCATAAGCATTTAATTTCATGACTCATAAAGAATTGATAATCGTGCCAAGATAGTTTCATCTCTATGAAACTTACTTATTTCTCTCTTTTTAAAAACATTGCCACATCATAAAAAGTGCTTACGTGGCAGTTTATTAAATGTATGAAACTTTTATGAAACTTGCATTGTAGACTGACCTTATAAGTAATTGTTGCGTTTAAGAAAAACGTACGTCAAGCCATGTAGCTGTACTGATGTGCCATGAACTGGATCGTGCGGCTAGTCAATGACATTGACAGTGTATGTAATCAAAGGTTTTGCATCTTAAAGTGAGAAGTGTAAGACTGTCTTCAACACATGACCCATAAAGACACTCAAACATAAAATGGATCTCTGACAGTACTGTATTAGTCTTCAGCAGAGTACCTATATAAAATGGGTCTCTGACGGTACTTGTCGGGTTCATAAACCTGGGGTCCCTCAGGGGACCGGCTTCCGCGCCAAGGCTCGGCCCAAGAGTCTAAATACAACAGGCCAGAAGGACGGCCCAGTCGCCGACCAGAAGGTCTGGACCGAAAGGAGCGGCGCCCGCTCGTCGACCCCTTGGGCCCACCACTCCGATCGGAGTACTCGCTTCGGCCTCCAGCCACCTCCGGACGCCCTCTCCGATCGGAAGGCCTGACCCAAAGCGCTACTTTCGACTCTGACCCTGTGTCCCTCCGACCGGAGCTCGTAGGAACCCTGCTCATCGCTCTTCTCTGACTGGCGCACTCAGAGCCGACTGGAGCCATCCGATCGGGGACGCCCGCTCGGAAGGAACCAAAAGACGTGCGAAGAAAGGCAAGGTAAGGCTCACAAGTCAAAACCACTGTACCAGGACCATACCCTACACGGAACAGTACTCTGCAGCCACCTGACAAACAGTATTATTGTAGGGGCCGCTAAAACTCTCATACTGGTAAGGCCCTCCACGTGCCTTTGGGCATCGATAGCGGTATGGGCGCCAGGATTTACCGTACCAGGTGAACATGGACGAGACTCCTCACATGCCTCTAGACATCAAACAGTATTTGCAGGTACCAACAGTCCACCATCCAAAAGGCAGCACGACCTCCCGTATGCATCTGACATTCTATAGTGACGTCAACAGTGTTGTAGGCACCCACCATTATCGGGTACCCGCCGGTGTGGGCAACAAGGCTCGGTAGGCATGGGCAACAAGGCTCGGTAGCATACGCACCCTTTCCCTCTCACTTGTAAAGCCATCACCTTCATCTATAAAAGGGGGTGCGCTTCCTCCAACAAAGGGAGACCGATTCCTAGTAGGCTAGAGTTTATTAGATCGATAGCTCACAACCACAGAACCACCAGGTTCAGACCTCAAGCACCCGCTCGAACACTTAGCTCATAGCGAAGTTCCCGTCACTCTCGGCCCTTCCGACCAGAGTTGACCGGACCTCTTGTACACCCCATCTTTCTTCTTTCCGTTTGTAACCCCACTGCAAACTTCGAGCACCTGGGCTCAGGAATAAAGTCACCGACCGACCCCGACTGGATGTAGGGCACGTTGCCTGAACCAGTATAAATCCTGTGTCATTGAGTGCTAGGCCACCTCCGATCACAACATACAACAAAACTATAAATATTTACTAGTTGGTCACATTCTGCACCGACAGTTGGCGCCATCCGTGGGGAAGACGCTGTACGTTCAACACTTTTTGGTCATTGGATGGCCCACTTTTTCACCACCCTCGCCATGGCGGGCTCGGGCGATATGATTCGCTTCGGCTCGCTGGAGTTTCTCGCACTCTCACCCGCTGGGATGCGGGTTCCACCCGTCTTTGAGCCATCCTAGGCCTTCCTCTTCGAAAGCCTGAACTTCATCGCCGACTGGCTCAGTGTGCTACACCTCCACAAGGAGGCTCAGCGACCCGACACCCATCGAAGGGACATCCTCCATCGACTCCGGGACGCGCGACTTCGATGACGCGTCATCTGCACTTCTTTCTGAGCAAACTCTCTGCTCAAACCCCACTGTAAGTAATATGCGTACTACTGTCCGCTCTTTATTTACTTTCTCCCACCGATCACCCAGGAGGGAATGTACCGCCCACACCATAAACACCATACGATCGGTTCCCCCATGGCCCCGCACCCTCCACAGATGCATACGCTTGGGGGCTCCGAAGGATCCCGGCACCATCCCCCCCTCACGTCCGAATTTATGGGAATGGCAGGCTGTGTTCCTGCCATTTCCCACTGAACTCCCTGGATGATGAGGGCGAGAGCGATGGTTCCAGCATCAGTGACGTGGCACCTCGCCACCGTCCGTCCCACGAGTGCGCTATGGCAGGACACTCCGAAACAGCCACTTGGTGGTTGTGGAGTCTGCGTAAACTCACACTGATGAGGACATCCCTTCCATTGATACAACCACACCTGCTGCACAACAAGGTCCGATGACAAGAGCTCGAGCACGATAACTTAATTATCATGTAAAGTCGTTCCTCGCTGTTCATACAAACTCGTCTTAGAATTGGATGCTACTAAATCATGGTGATGATTGTCTTATTCTTAGGAATGTTGGTCAAGACCCCATTGCCTCATGTTTAGACCCCATGATGAGGATGGAGCAGCCAAACAAGTGGGAATCATCATTAATGGGGCGCTCAGCTCATCTCGAGACAGCAGGAAACACTCCATCAAAAGTACCATAACTCCTTGATACGAGATCCAATGAAGCTAGTTTTTGACTTGTTGGAAAGAGCGCGTCGTCCTCTTTCAGATGGGTTCAACCCCACAATCAGAATCTACCGAAGTTGTGCGCAGCAAGCAAAAGGATGCATAGACCTACAGCTTGGGCCTGGGCCTTGTACTGACTATAGCCCATTGAGGGACGCCCAGATTAGGGTTTCCCACTACCCCTTGTGCTCTCCTCCTTATAAATAGAACCTAGCAGCCATCAGAACGAGGGTGGGTTTTGTTTAGATGCAAGATAGCTACTGCTTCTTCCTTGTAAACGCGTGTGTCAGCTAGACTACCCGATTTGCTTGTTTCAAGACCCCAACTTGTGATTCAGATTTAGCCTTTGGCTTAAATCCGTGAGTTATTTGCTTGTTCATCTTGTTCTTGCTTGTTCTCAGTTGCTTGCAGGTTCATGGTGTTCTTGGCACTGGCAAGAACATCACAATCGGAGCCGGTGTACCTATTGCTAAGGCGCAGCAACCTTGTGGTCGTTGTAGTCGGATAGCCAACTGTCGAATCCACCCCAAATCGAGTTTATCCACACTCACCAAAAGATCAGGAACAACCCCTTGTCCTATCACACACCCCTCTAGACCCATGTGTGGGGGCCCTTGCATCTGCGCAAGCACACGCTGAGGAATTACGACAATGATGGCAGAACTAGCTGTCGCCTGGGCCGGCGCATTCGGTGCGACACATTGTGCCCCATGCGCCTGGCTCGGTGGGTGGCGCCCGGGGTCACGCCCGTCAGGTCCAGCACGACATCATGAACGAGGGGGGCGATCTCCCACAATTCACCCAGGCCAGCCAAAACATCACTGCTACGGCAATGCTTCTGCGCGGTGTTCTCGAGCCCGTCGAACCCTAGGAGTGCGCAGTCTACCGAAAGCTCCGGGTTCTAGTAGAAGCCGCCACCGTCCAATAGGCGGAAAGCTCCACGTCGCAACTCTGACCCGTGCCCTCTCTCCCCACCAGGGGAGCGGGGACACGCTGGACGGGTCACTCCATCCGCTCGCCGCTACAACCGTCAAGCGTGGCTCAGGAAGCAGCAGTCGCGCCACGATCCAACCTGACGCCCACTCCACACCAACCATTGGTACATGAGCGTCCCGATCTGCACCAGGATGCTTGTAGCATCATCAGCAACCGACATCGGGCCTGGCACGATAGTGATCTCCATGGAACGGCAGCAGCCGACATGGATCCCAGCCGAATCGTTAAGGGGAGCGATGAAACGCGCCGCAGGCGCTGTCGCTGGCTTGACGACCAGAGCCCCAGCCCTGAGGGCCCGGGGCCACGGGCCTTCAGCCGGTGCATCTGGAGAGCGCCATTCCTGCAGCGTTTCTAATTGCTCGCCAACATCACCAAATACACCGAGGAGACAAACCTAGGCATTTGGCTCGAAGACTTCTGACTCGCCTATCGAGCCAGAGGAGTGGATGATGACTATTTCATCATTAAATACCTTCCCATTTGTGTGGGGAACATGTTTGGGCATGGCTTGAATTCCTTCCGCACGACAGCATCCGCAACTGGACGAACCTCAAGAGGGTCTTCATCGGGAATTTCCAAGGGACGTACGTTCGCCTGGGAAACTCCTGGGACCTCAAGAGCTATCAATAGGAGCCCAATGAGTCCCTATAGGATTACATCCATAGGTTCTCCCAATGATGCAACTCCCACCCTAATGTCATCGACGTAGACATCATCAGCGTGTTCCTCTCATGACGACAACTACGAGTCCTTGATCCACAAGCTGTGCTGCTTGAAACCTCAGTACCACCCAGCGACCTGCTCGACGTCACCACCAACCATGCCTCTAGCGAGGAGGTGGTCAGAGTAGTCTTTAGCGGAGGCCTGGGACAAGGTCAAAGCCAAGTGCATAGACCCGGACCAAGGCCCCTCCATGTAGAGGGGCAAGAAAAACAAAAAAGATCGACAGCAGGTCGAACAGCTCTGCGCTGGTCGCCGTGGCAGATCGCATGGCCAAGTAGCCCCAACAGGGACTGCGTGACCACTTTAACAAACTCATGGACTGGTCCATGCACCAATTATGCCTACCCTATCAAGCACCTCTACAAGGAATGCGAGCTCCTCAAACACTTCCTCCAATAGGCCGGCGGGCCAAAGGAGGGAGATGGCAAAGAGGCGTCAACCAAGAAGGGGGCGCGGTAGGCAAGGACGGAGACGACTTTCCTGAGCTTGAGGAGTGCATCATGATCTTCAGTGGATCCGATGCCATCTGGTCCAAGCGCCAGCACAAGGTTCACTATAGAGAGGCATGCGCCGCCGAGACAAGCCGTCTCCTCCTTCCTTAGCTGGTCGAAATCTCTAATCACCTTCGATCAGAGGGATCATCCCTCCCATGTTGTGAGACTGGGATGCTACCCACTCATCATCGACCCCATCGTCTGCAAGAAGCGCCTTACCAAGGTGCTGATGGATGGAGGCAGCAGCCTCAACATCCTATACATCGACACCCTTGATGCCATGCACATCCCCCGATCAGAGCTCTGCCTAACGGGCTCCCCCTTTCACGGGGTAATCCCGGGGGCATAGGCATACCTACTCGGGCAGATCGATCTGTCCATCACATTTGGTAGCTAGACCAACTTCCGCTCGGAGATCCTCACCTTCGAGGTGGTGAACTTTCCAGGGTCCTACCACACCATCTTGGGGCGGCCATGCTATGCAAGGTTCATGGTGATCCCCATCTACACCTACCTCAAGCTAAAGATGCTGGGACCAAACAGCATCATCACCATGAGTAGAGCCTTTTCGCGTGCCCTCGCGTGCAACTGCAAGCACTATGAGCTCACCACCGTGATCATCAACTCATCCGAACTCCCGCATCTCGAGGAGTCATTAGCTCCAACAGTCCCAGACTGCAACAAACCAACTTTCTCAATGGCCTTCCATCCGCTCGAAGAAGCCAAGGTGGTGGGAATCAACCCCGCCAACCCAACCAAGATGGTTCAGATCAGGACCTAGCTCATGACCAAATAGGAACATGAGCTCATCAACTTCTTGCGCGATAATCGTGATGTCTTCGCATGGCAGCCCTCTGACATGCTAGGGATGCCATGGGAGCTCGTTGAGCACGTGTTGCGCCTTATCTCGGGCTCAAAGCCCACCAAGTAGCGTCTGTGTCACTTCGATGACAAGAGGCATAGGGCCATAGGTAAAGAGATCGCCAAACTCCTGGCAGCAGGATTCATTAGAGAGGTATTCCACTCCGACTAGCTCGCCAATCCCATTCTTGTCAAAAAGAAGATTGGGAAGTGGAGGATGTGTGTTGATTATACTAGGCTCAACAAGGCGTGCCCAAAGGATCACTTTCCTTTGCCATGCATAGACTAGATAATTGACTCCACCTTGGGTTGCGAGATCCTCTCCTTTCTAGATGCCTACTCAGGCTACCACCAGATCACGATGAAAGAATCCGATTCAGCTCGCAACCTCGTTCATCACCCCATATGGTTTGTACTGCTACGTGACCATGCCCTTTGGCCTGAAGAATGCTGGCGCCACCTACCAAAGTTGCATGCAGCAATGCTTCGCCGACCAAATCAACCCGCTCAATCAGACTGATCGAGTCGAGCGACCAAAACTGACAATTGCCGTCTATGTTGATGACATAGTGGTCAAAACAGCCAAAGCCTATGACCTGATCATAGACCTGGCCACAACATTCAGTGAACCTCTGAAGGTTCAACATCAAGCTGAACCTCGAGAAATTGGTTTTCAGGGTCCCAAAGGGAAAGCTGCTCGGATACATTGTGTCCGAACGTGGCATCGAGGCCAACCCCAAAAAGATCATGGCCATCTCCAACATGGGCCCCATATGCAATGTCAAGGGCATACAAAGGCTCACCGGCTATCGGGCTGCCCTAAGCCACTTCATCTCCCAGCTTGGCGAACGGGGGATGCCACTCTACAAGCTCCTCAAAAGGACGGACGTCTTTGTCTAGACTAAGGAAGCCTAGTAGGCTCTTGAAAGCCTCAAAACATCCCTTGACGTTAGCCCCAATCCTCGTTGCTCTCGAACAGGGAGAACCCCTCCTCCTTTACATCACGGCAAGTAACCATGTGGTGAGTGCCGCCCTGGTTGTTGAAAGGGAGGAGCCGAAGACACCTAGCTCAAGATACTAGCGACCCATATACTTCAGTCGAAGAAGTACTTACCGATCCCAAGGTCCTGGTACCCCTAGGTGCAGAAACTCCTATATGCCATGCTAATGGCAACCAGGAAACTCCTACACTACTTCACCGACCACTGAAGTTACAGTCAGTCACTTCGTACCCACTCGGAGACATCATTCGCAACCACGATGCAGCGGGACAAATCTCCAAGTGGGCACTTGAACTCATGGGCCATGACATCAGGTACACCCCCTGCACTGCTATTAAGTCTCAAGCCCTCACAGGACTTTGTCGCCGAATGGACAGAGGTCCTAGCTATCGATCTCGGACATCACCCACTGAGTACTGGAGAATGTGCTTCGATAGGTCAGTAATGGCGCCCAGCTCAGGAGCCGAAGTGGTTCTGATCTCCCTGAACAGGAGTAGGCTCTACTATGCCATCCTGCTTCCACTTCCCAGGCTTCAAACAACTGCCATAGAATACGAGGCCCTTATCAACAGACTACGCATCACCATTGAGCTCAGAGCTACATGGCTCTACGTTTGCGGTGATCCGGAACTTGTCATTGATCAGGTCATGAAGGAGTCCTCCTGCAAAAGCCCCCTCATGATAGCATACTGCCAAGAGGTGCGCAAACTCGAGGACAAATTTTAGGGGATCGAGTTGCATCATGTCCCTCGAAGGGACAATGATGCCGCCGATTTCCTCGCAAAACTAGCCACCAGACGAGATCCATCCCCGAGCGGGGTCTTCATCAATGATGTCCATGAGCTATCCGCCCGCATCTTGGAAAGTCCGATCCAGGCACACTCTAATGTCCAGTCGGTGCCTAGGGGCCTCTGACCCCGACGCCCAGTCGGTGCTCGGGGGCTCCAACCCCAGCGTCAAGCCAGCGCTCGGGGGCTCTGATCCTAGCACCTCTATGACAACATCACCTAGCGAACGTCACTGTGTTGGCACTCGATCAAAATGACTGGAGAGTATCATTACTCGCCTACCTCCTCGAGGAGGTTCTCCTGCCTGAAAGGACTGAAGCCTGATGGATCGCTCGACATGCCAAGACCTTCGTCGCGCTCGATGATGAGCTCTACAAACGGAGCCCATTAGGGGTACTCATGAAGTGTATCCCCTCAAACCAAGGGAGGAAGCTCCTCCTCAAGGTCCATGCTGGCATTTGCGAGCATCACATGGCCCCAAGGTCACTGGTCGGAAAAGCCTTCTGCCAAGGTTTTTACTGGCCCACCACATGCTATGGGATGCGAAGGAGGTCATCCGCAGATGCGAGGGATGCTAGTTCTACGCTCGGCAAACCCATTTGCCAGCACAAGAGCTCCAAACCATCCCCATCACCTGGTCGTTCGTGATCTAGGGCCTCGACATGGTAGGACCCCTCAAAAAGGCTCTAGGCGGTTTCACTCACCTACTCGTAGCGGTCGACAAATTTACCAAGTGGATAGAAGCCAAACCCATCACCAACATCCGGTCAGAGGACGCAGTCAAATTCATCCTCGACATCATCTACCGGTTCAGTGTTCCTAACTATATCATCACTGACCATGGGACTAACTACATCAGAAAAAAGTTCCTAGACTTTAGCGATAGATACGGTATCAGGATCGATTGGGCTTTGGTCGGACATCCATGAACTAACGATCAGTTCGAATGTGCCAATGGCATGGTCCTCCAAGGACTTAAGTCACGCATCTTCAACTGACTCAACAAATACGCTAGGCGATGGGTTGCAGAGGTCCCAGCGATCCTTTGGAGTTTAAGAACGACCCAAACCGATCCATGGGATTCACACCCTTCTTCCTAGCCTACGGAGCTGAGGCAGTGATGCCCTCCGACATCAACCACGACGATCCAAGAGTGAAGGCTTTCGACTACGACCGAGCCACGGAGGCTCAACAAGACGCGATCGACCTACTCAAAGAGGCCCACGAAACGACCGTCATCCACTCCGCTCGCTACCAACAAACCCTCCGTAGGAACCACTAAAGAAAGAACAGGGGAAGGATACTCGAAGTCGGCGATCTTCGTGCTCCAGAGGACACAAGCTCTCTCCACCATGGAAGGGCCCTATATGGTGATCGAGGTAATCCAACTGGGCACCTACCGACTGGAGGACAACAACAGTAATGCTCTCACCAACACTTAGAACATTGAACAGCTATGTCATTTTTCCCCTAAATTGGGTCTAACCACCTTTTCTTTTTACTATCACATAATAAACAACTTTGTCCCCAGATGGAAACATATTCCATGTCTTTGATTACCCTACGTAACTCTATTCTTACTCCCAACCGAACGCACCCCGCCTTTCCCTATGAATACGAGCAGCTGTAGGGTCGAGATGGCAGACTAGAGGGGAGGGGGGGTGAATAGTCCTTTCTAAAATTAATCGCGTTAGCTAACCGAAAACAAGTGCGGAACTAGAACTATCGGTCTAGCCAAGACTACACCCCTCTATCTATGTTCTCTAGCACCTTCCAAATATACTAATTAAGCAACAAAGGTGTCGGGCTAGCTAGAGCTCACCTAACCAATTCTAGGAGCAAGGTCACACAAACCTATGCCACTAGTACTTTAAGCAACAAGGGAGCTCCTACACATGCTAGTAAGCAAAAGCACAAAGCCAACTAAGCTCACTAGCAATGCTCAATAACATGGCAACCAATGCCAAATTAGAGAGCGCAAATACTTAGCTACACAAACTAAGCAAAGTGACTAACAAGGTTACACAAACCTAATTAGCCACTGCAAGGGAGCTACTTCTATGCTACACAAGCAAGAAGGTAACTAGTAAGCTACACAAGCTAACTAGTTACAAGAGCAACTACACAAGCACAATGTATATGAAAGTAATTGCAAGCTTGTGTAATGAGGATGCAAACCAATGGGAAGAACAAGGTTGACACTGATGATTTTTCTCCCGAGGTTCACGTGCTTGCCAACACGCTACATCCCCAGTTGTGTCGACCGCTCACTTAGTGGTTCGGCGGCTAATTGGCATCACCCGCCAAGCCCGCATGTCAGGGCACCGCAAGAACCTACCCTAAAAGTGAGGGTAGCTCAATGACACGCTCAACTAGAGTTGCTCTTCGCGGCTCCCATGGGGCGAGCACAATGCCCCTCACAAAGCTCTTCTCCGGAGCACCGCACAGGCTTCTTGCAGGCTTCAATGGAGACCACCACCAAGCCATCTAGGAGGTGGCAACCTCCAAGAGTAACAAGCACCACCGGCTTGCAACTCGATCACCTAGTGCCACTCGATGCAACCTCACTGATGCAATCAGCACTAGAATCGCTCTCTCACACAATTGAATGATCACTATCAAGTATATGTGAGATGGAGGGCTCCCAAGCACTACTACACAAGCCACCAAGGCTCTAGTGTGCTCAGCTGCTGGCCCAAGGCTGACCATGGCTTCTATTTATAACCCCACGAACAAATAGAGCCGTTACCCCTTTATTGGGCAAAAGTCGGGATGACCGGATGCTCCGGTCCGATCGACCGGACACTAGACCTCAGCGTCCAGTCGTGCGATGCACACCATGTGTCCCCTTCTTCAAATGCTGTTCATCTAATCTCAATGGTCATCTAATGACCAGACGTAGTAGCTTGAACTGACCGAACGCACCAACCCCCGCGTCCAGTCATTTCCAGTAAGGTACCGGACATGACTGGACGCGTCTAGTCGATCGTGATCGGACGCAGCACCAGCGTCTAGTCACTTCCAGCTTCTCTGCTCTACCTGCATCATCACACGTCACCTAGACTGGACGCACCCTGTCAACGTCCGGTCACTTCCAGCGCTAGCGTCCGGTCAACGACCGACACTTGCCCGCTGACTGCCACTACTAACCGAATGCTAGAACCCAGTGTTTGGTCACTACATGACCAATGTCCGGTCCACTCTGTGAGACCCTATCTTTTCAAAATAGGGCGCCGATGGCACCGTCCGACTGTCCGCACTCTACGGGCGGACACTCTGCCGGTGGAGTTCTGAACCCTTCTCACCTCCGTTCCATCGCCGAGTTGATCCACATCAACTCCAACTTCATCTCCTTTGTAAATGTGCCAACACCACCAAGTGTACACCACCATGTGTATGTGTGTTAGCATTTTCACAATCATTTTTCAAAGGATTAGCCACTGAACTTGCCACGCCACTCAATCCTAGTGACAATGCAAAGTTAGATCACTCGAGTGGCACTAGATGACTGATATGCAAACAAGTTTGCCCCTCTTGATAGTACAAGCCATCTATCCTAAACCCTGGTCAAAAACTTCTCTACACACCTATGACCGGTGAAATGAAATGCCCTAGGTTATACCTTTGCCTTGCGCATTCCATTCCATCTCCTCCAATGTTGATGCAACACATGCACCAAGATGATCAACAATGATATTATCCACTTCATATCATCACGTGATCATATTGGTTCATCGATCTTGACATCACTTGCTTTTCACCATTGCCTTCATCCATCGGCACCAAGTCTTGCTCAAGCTTCACCGCCACGCGGTCCATCACTCCAAAGCCTCCGACTTTCCCTTCACGCTTGCAACCAGTCCATCAAGCCAAGTCTTGTCTTGATCTTCTCCACCTTGATCGCATGACTCAATGTCATGTCTCATGTGCAATGAGCTCCTTCATCATCACATGTGTGAGCTTTGCAACATCTCCAAGCCATTTTCACCTTCATGGCATATGTTGCTCACACATTTGTACATGTGGACTAATCACCTGTGTATCTCACATAAACACAATTAGTCCACCTAGGTTGTCACTCAATTACCAAAACCACACAAGGATCTTTCAGCAGCCGAGCCCCATGGGCCACGCCCTGGACTCTCAAGCTCGCACCCTATGGGACAAATGGGTAGGTATGAGAGAGAGGGGATAGAAATGAAGATTATGCTAGGACATAAATAGAGAACGGATATCGTGGTTTCAGTCACAAGGGTAGTACTGATGTATTCATTGATACAAGAAATTGTTCACACGAGGACTCACCCACAAACTTAACTTTTACATTTTCTACTACTGCAAATACTACTATGACCGCAAGGGATCTGCTTGGTTATGCCCCCTCGGCTTCGGCAAGCGCAATGGGTACCTCAAGGGCGTCGCACCCATAGATGCTTAGTAGAAGAACATGGAGCTCCTGACCTTCTCATACAATCAAGGCAACTCTTGGGTATGGGTGCAGCCACCAAGAGATAGGTAAGGAAGCAAAGGGGTGCCCCATGTAGGCCATGCCGACTCCGTCACGAACAACGAGCATGGGTCCTGATTGGACATTTCTGACTGAAGCTCTCTGAACCCCGTCACTCAGGTCATCAAGGTCCCGGTTGGACATTTTCGACTGAAGCTCTCCGAAACCCGCCACTTAGGTCATCAAGGTAAGCATGTGTTCATTAATACAAAAACTATTCACACAATGGCTCACCCACGATTGACGAGCGTAGGTCCCGGTCGGACATTTTTGACTAAAGCTCTTCGAACCCCGTCACTTAAGCCATCAAGGTGAGCACTACCAAACCCCTCTATTTCCTTATAAATCATTTCATACATCCATATGCGCATCTCATTCCATACACCCATGCCTCCTGGATGATTCGGGCCCTGAACCGCCTAGGGGCTTGGGAACTAAGCATCGCACGTGCAGTGAAATGCATCAGAATGCTCCATGTTGCGTCATAAAGCGACGATTGCCTCATTCGACATGAGCAACCAACAAAGCCAGGGGAGAAAACCATAGATGAGCCCCATGCAGCCCTCTCCCGATCTGGCTGACTAGGTCATCTCAACCTTCTCGTTCGATCCTGAACCTCTCACCAAACCCAAAGAATCTCCATCGAGGGGAGGCTGTTAGGCCACCCGGGTCGGTCTCCGAAACAACCTAGGCATCTGTCGGGTTGTAGGTAAAGGAGTAGTGGAATGTCACAAGAGGGCTATGCCAACCCCATCACGAATGACAGACCCGGATTCTGCTCGATCACACCCGTTAGCGAACTCACCGAGCCAGTCTTCGAGCCCGAACGATCGGGACAAGTGACGAAACTCAGCCCCTCCGGTTGTGAGGAACTAGATGAGGTAACACACACAACTCACATTGACCCCCATGAAGGACCGATAGGGCTCAGCGCCTCAAGACAAACGCCAAGGACAGTGACCTCGAACTTGCCAGATCCACTACTCTGACTCACCTGGTCCTACGGCGTGCACCGATGCCAGGATCCACGAGCACTGCCTCATCCGATCTTTAACTAACTAACTAACTATGCTACGACTGTGCTCCAAAAATCTAGGGACCACGACTCTAAACTTGTGTAACGGCTTCACTTCTGACTGCGCTCCAAAAATCTAGGGACCGTGACTTTGAACTCGTGTAACGGCTTCACTTCCGACTGTGCTCCAAAAATCTAGGGACCGTGACTCCAAACTCGCGTGAAAACTAACTACCTCAACCACCCAGGCTACGCCGAGGCTAGGATCCATGACTCTAACCCGCTCGGTCCCATGATGCGCACCGATGCTAGGACCCACGGTCTTGGTCTTGTCCGACCCCTAAACTAACTATTTAGAAACCACGACATGCACCGATGCCAGGGTTTGTCCAAACTAACTCCCTCACCTGATCCCACGACGCGTATCGACACCAGGATCAGTGAGCTCTCTCGAGACCGAACTAACTCCCTCGCTCGATCCCACAGGTGCACATCGATGCCAAGACCAGTGAGCTTTGTCTTGTCTGAAACTAACTGCCTCACCCTAATCCCACGGCGTGCATCGACTGCCAGGGCCAGTGAGCTCTGTCTCATTCAAAACTAACTGCCTCACTTGATCCCACGGCGCGCATCGATGCTAGGACCAGTGAGCTCTATCTCGTCCGAAACTAACTACCTCACCCGATCCCACGACGCGCATCGATGCCAGGACCAATGAGCTCTGTCTTGTCTAAAACTAACTGCCTCACCTGATCCCACGGCGTGCATCGACGCCAGGACCAGTGAGCTCTAGCTCGTCCAAAACTAACTGCCTCACCTGATCCCACGGCGTGCATTGATGCCTATGATTAGTGCGCTCTGCCTTGTCCAAAACCCTTGACTGACTCCCTCGCTCGATCCCATGGCGCGCATCGATGCTAGGATCCACAAGCTCCCCCTCACCCAATCTCTCAAAACAAACTAAAAAACTGCCTCGGTTGCACAATGATGCCTCGGGCGACAAAATTCTATCTTAGACTAAAAACACGCACACACGCCCACCAGAACAACACCCCCAGACGGTTCTACCCAAACCGCCTAGGGGCTCGGGGGCTACACCCATAGGTATGCTCACACGCACCCGTCGGCAAGACAAAAATCCCCCGAACGATTCAACCTGAATCGCCCGGGGGCTCGGGGGCTTCTGTCGGGTTCATAAACCTAGGTTCCCTTGGGGACTGACTTCTGTGCCAAGGCTCAGCCCAAGAGTCTAAATACAATAGTCCAAAAGGATGGCCCAATCGCTGACTAGAAGGTCTGGACCTGAAAGGAGCAGGCGCCCGCTCATCGACCCCTTGGGCCCACCACTCCAATCGGAGCACTCACTTCGGCCTCCAACCACCACTGGATGCCCTCTCCGATCAGAAGGCATGGCCCAAAGCGCTACTTCTGACTCTGACCCCACTGTCCCTTCGACTAGAGCTCATAAGAACCCTGCTCACCGCTCTTCTCTAACCGGCGCACTCAGAGCTGACTAGGAGCCATCCGACCAGGAACGCCCGCTCGGAAGGAACCATAAGACATGTAGAGAAAGGCAAGGCAAGACTCATAAGTCAAAACCACTATACCAGGACCATACCCTGCACTAAATAGTACTCTGCAGCCACTTGACAAACAATATTATTGTAGGGGCCACTAAAACTCCCATACGATAAGGCCCTCCACGTGCCTCTGGGCATCGATAGCGGTATGGGCACAAGGATTTACCATACCAGGGTGAACATGGCAAGACTCCTCATATGCCTCTAGGCATCAAACAGTATTTGCAGGTATCGACATCCACCATTCAAAAGGCAGCACGACCTCCCATATGCATCTAACATTCTACAGTGACATCAACAGTGTTGTAGGCACCCACCATTATCGGGTACCTACCTGGTGTGGGCAACAAGGCTCGGTAGGCAGTGGACAACAAGGCTCAGTAGCATATGCACCCTTTCCCTCTTACTTGTAAAACCGTCCCCTTCATCTATAAAAGGGGGTGCACTTCCTCCAACAAAGAGAGACCGATTCCAGTAGGCCTAGAGTTCATTAGATCGATAGCTCACAACCATAGAACCACCAGGTTCAGACCTCAAGCACTCGCTCAAACACTTAGCTCATAGCGAAGTTCCTGTCACTCTTGGCCCTTTCGACTAGGAGCCGACCGAACCTCTTGTACACCCCATCTTTCTCCATCCCATTTATAACCCCAGTACAAACTTCGAGGACCTAGGCTCAGGAATAAAGTTGCCGACCGATCCCTGACTAGATGTAGGGCATGTTGCCTGAACCAGCATAAATCCTATGTCATCGAGTGATAGGCCACCTCCGATCACAACGTACAGCAAAACTATAAATATTTACTAGTTGGTCACATTCTGCACCGACTAGTACTGTATTAGTCTTCAACAGAGTACTTATATAGAAGATCCATGTTAGATGTCAGAAGAGGCACAACCTAAATCTGAGTATTCTATCTTTTGGAGAACCATTTATAGAAAAGATTCTCTTTTATGTCTTGTTGTTGGAGAAGATTGTCAAAGGGCCTCTAGTCCAACTGGTTAGAGCAGTTCCAACGACACTCCTCAGGTCCTGGGTTGGACTCCTCAGTGGGAGCGAATTTTAGGTTAGGGTTAAAAAATCCCCTCGTCTAGTCCCACTGCCAAAGCATAGGTCTAAGGAATAGTCCTATTCCCACAGGGGTACGGTGCCACTGTGTATGGCTAGGTAGGGGTTCGGGGGTTTTCTGGACCTGCGTGAGAAGGTTCTTCTTCTTAATGCAATGTCCAGGGTGGCTTTGCCCCGCAGGTCTAGTATTTTTTTGTTGAAGAAGATTAGAAATGAGTATTGAAGCCTCATGAGATCAACATTATATGCAAGGTTCTAGTACCACTTGAAAAACAAAACCAAGGCAAATCTAACTATCATATGCATGCTAGTTTCTCATTTCATCATTCAAACTTACAACTAGCATACACCATACAAGCATGGAATTTTAATTTTACACTTGTGCCATGCAAGCAAACATATGAAATGCACATTCAAATGCATCAATTAAGTTTATGAGCTTGCTCCCCTACTTTTGTGCTCAAATTTTAATTGAATCCCCTTACTTTCATATTTCTCCCCCTATGTCATCTTTTCATTCTATCTTTGTTTCTCTCCCCCTATCTTTGTGAATTACTTCTCCCGCTTTGTCATCAAATACCATAAAGGTTCAATTTAGATAGGTTAAGATTATCAATGTCAATAAATGGGGTGAGGATCATTTTTCCAACTTTGGTCCAATCTAGAACACTTGCCAAAGATATTTAACTCGGTTTGATCCAAGGACAAGCTTCTTCACACCTCATTTCAAGGGTTATCTTGTACCATGTTGAGTTAAAAACTTATAGCTCATTTTCTATATCAAACACTAGGTTCACAAGCCCACAAACATGTCATATGCTACCACTAGATGAAGTCAAACATAAAAGCAATAGTGGTACCATACAAGCATCAAATTCATTTGATTTTCATGAATGAGCCTATAAACATGAGGAATGACTAGATGCACTAAACATGTCCTTAGCAAAGAATGTATGCATGCCAATCAACTTTTACCTTGGTTGATCAAAGGAGAGGCATGTCCATATAAGTGGAAGGGGGGGTGCATCAACACATTTTTGAGAAATCCAATATGTTCAATTCATTCCTAAGCTTGCAAAACCTTTTCTCATCAAGTGGCTTGGTGAATATGTTGGCAAGTTGACCTTAGGTACCCACACTCTCAATGCAAATGTCCTCTTTTTGTTGTTGATCTCTAATGAAATGGTGGCAGACATCAATGTGCTTTGTTCTTGAATGTTGAACCGGATTGTTGGTGAGCTTGATAGCACTCTCATTGTCATATAGCAATGGCACTTTCTTGAACTTGATTCTAAAGTCATTTAAGGTGGCCTTCATCTAAAGTATTTGTGCACAACAACTACCGACGGATATGAATTCGGCTTTGGCGGTTGATAATGCAACACTATTTTACTTCTTTGATGACCATGAAACAAGTGATCTTCCCAACAATTGACAAGTGCCTGAGGTGTTCTTCCTTTCAACCTTACTTCCTATATGTATTCGGCTTTGGCGGTTGATAGTGCAATACTATTTGGCAGGTTGATAATGCAACACTATTTTGTTTCTTTGATGACCATGAAACAAGTGATCTTCCCAACAATTGACAAGTGATCTTCTCAACACTATTTTGTAATCTTCAAATGACTTTCTCTTGGTGAGGCTTGAAATCTTGCACACATGCACACACTAAACATGGCATCCGACCTTGATGCGATCACATAGAGTAGGCTTCCAATCATAGAGCGATAAAAGTTTTGATCCACCATGTTGCCACTTGCATTAATATCTAAGTTGCCATTTGTTCCCATGGGTGTACTAATTGGCTTTGCTTCATTCATGCCAAATTTCTTGAGCATGTCTTTGATGTACTTGCTGTGACTCACAAATGTACCATTCTTCAATTGCTTGATTTGAAGACCAAGGAAGTAATTCAACTCTCCAATCATGGACATCTCAAACTCATTAGCCATCGTCTTTCTAAACTCTTCACAAAAGTCTTGATTGGTTGATCCAAATATGATGTCATCCACATAGATTTGCAACATAAACAAGTCGTTGCCAATCTTCTTGGTGAAAAGAGTGGTGTCAACCTTGCCCATCATGAACCCTTTAGAGAGTAGGAAGTCACTCAACCTCTCATACTATGCTCTAGGTGCTTGCTTCAAGCCATGCAATGCCTTCTTCAACTTGTACACATGGTCGGGCTTCTTGTCATCTTCAAAACCGGGAGGTTGCTCAACATATACTTCTTCATTGATGTAGCCATTGAGAAATGCACTCTTGACATCCATTTGATAGAGCTTGATGCTATGAGCACAAGCATAGGCTATCCAAGATTCTAATTGCTTCCAATCTAGCAACTAGGCATATAGTTCTCCAAAGTCCAGACCTTCCACTTGAGTACATCCTTATGCTACCAACCTTGCTTTGTTCCTTACAACTATCCCATCTTGATCTTGCTTGTTTCTATAGACCCATTTGGTTCCAATCACATTATGGTTCTTTGGTCTCTCAACTAACTCCCATACTTGATTTCTTGTGAAGTTGTTCAATTCTTCATGCATAGCATTTACCCAATCAACATCCTTCAATGCTTCATCTATCTTCTTTGGTTCAATGGATGACATAAATGATAAATGCTCACAAAATGAAGCCAATCTTTATCTTGTTTGTGAACCTCTAGAAATATCTCCAATTATAGTATCCAATGGATGATCCCTTGCAATAGAGTGGGTTAGAGTATTGGAACTTGATTGCTTGCACTTGCTTGATCATTAGGTTGAGATGATGTACTAGCCACGTGATCTTGCACATTGTTATGAGAGCCACTTGAACTTGCCTGATTTGTATCATCTTGCACATTTGAGTTAGAGAGCACTTGCACTTGATCGTCTTCTTCATCTATCATTTGCCTAGGCCTCCATTCACCAACATCCGTGTTCTTCATGGCATTTGAAAGTTGAATGCCTCTAACATCTTCCAAGTACTCATTCTCATCTTGGGAACCCTTGGTTTCATCAAATTCAACATCATGAACTTCTTCAAGAGTACCACTTGCCAAATTCCAAACTCTATATGCTTTGCTAGTGGTTGAGTATCCAAGCAAGAATCCTTCATCACATTTCTTGTCAAACTTGCTCAATCTAGTGCCTTTCTTCAATATGTAGCATTTACAACCAAAGACCCAAAAGTATGCAATGTTGGGCTTTCTGCCATTCAAGAGCTCATAAGGTGTCTTCTCTTTCAATGGGTGGCAATATAAGCGGTTACTACAATAGCAAGCCATGTTGATAGCTTTGGCCCAAAAGGATTAACTCACATTGTACTCACTAAGCATAGACCTTGCCATATCAATGAGTGTTCTATTCTTCCTCTCAACAAGGCTATTTGATTGTGGAGTG
Source organism: Miscanthus floridulus (assembly GCF_019320115.1). Taxonomy (NCBI): domain Eukaryota; kingdom Viridiplantae; phylum Streptophyta; class Magnoliopsida; order Poales; family Poaceae; genus Miscanthus; species Miscanthus floridulus. The sequence goes on along the minus strand of NC_089581.1, from coordinate 94,128,379 downwards.
TACTTGGCTGAGAATTGATGTCTAATTCCAAAGTCATCACACAATTCATCAATTCTAGTGTTCTTGAACTCACTACCATTGTCACTTCTAACTCTCTTGATAGTTGTTTTAAACTCATTGTGAATGCCCTTGACAAATGATTTTAAAGTTACAAACACATCACTCTTATCTATTAGAAAGAATGCCCAAGTGTATCTAGTATAGTATCCACTATCACAAAAGCTATATTTGTTTCCACCGATGCTAGTGTATTATGTTGGCCCAAACAAGTCCATGTGCAACAAGTCAAATACTTTACTAGTGCTCATTATGCTTTTCTTAGGATGGGTGTTTTCAACTTGTTTGTTGGCTTGACAAGAGCTACAAAGCTTATCCTTCTCAAACACAACATCTATCAAGCCTCTAACTAAGTCATGCTTACCAATCTATTCAATTGATTCATTCCAACATGACCAAGCCTTCTATGCCATAATTGTAACACCCTAGGTGTTTATCACCAGTTAAGCAATGGGTTTGAGCTCAAACATGACATATTAAGTGGTGATGAAGGTGTCAAGATCAAATCTACAAGAGCGAGCTCCAACTTAAACTTGGACAACACACCTTTGCTTACATGTGGACCCTTGTTAAGATTATGCAAGAGTAATGTTAAACATGCTTATTTCATGTACATTACATCAACATGCATCCCTCTTGACCAGTGGACAAGTTTCATGAAGTTTAGAATCAAGAAGTCACATGAAATGATAAGTTATAATCTTTCTTGGATTGCTTGATTAAGTAAATGGGAATATGAGATATCAACCAAACCTTGCTACCTTACCCAAATGACTCCAAATGAACTCTACAACAAAAGTCATGAAGGGTTCATGTTGAGCAAATGGCCAGAAAATGCTTCAATAGATCAAAAAAGAAAATTTAAGCTTTATCATGATGCTACTTTGACTTGGTTTGAATAGTGGATTAGAGTGTTTGCATGGCAGTGGAACCTAAATAAAAGTAGTAGTTAATCTTATGTAGAACAAACTTTTTTAATGGTCAAGAGATAAATCAGTGCCTAGATTAGCCAAACAGAGCTCACAAGAATCAACATTGTACTATTTTTGGAACTTAGGAATTTTTTCTAAGTCAAAGTGAGTTTACAGTTTCGATCTGCCTGACTTTGTGATGATGCAACTTGCTAACCTTTGCGAATTAGACCTAGATCACTTAACCAAAGTTGAAGCTGGTATATAGATCTACAACTGTTATTAATAGAGTTTTTACTAACTCGTCGTGGTTTAGGAGTTACGGAGGTACAAAGTTTGGGTTTTAGACGTATTTTTGAGGTAGTATTACGGCTCCTTCAAGGCTTTTGAATTGGATTTCTATGGCAGACCATCATGGACTGCTCCGGCCGCATGGGAGCCGTACACCAGCGCTGCCCCCACATGCCGCAGTGCATCGAAGTTAAGAGCCGAACCAGCGCCGTCTCACCCTCCATCTATCTCAGTTCCTCGCTCAGCCTCCCTCGTCCACCCCCATTCCCAGTTCATGCACAGGCAACCGCTGGGAGCACCACGCCGAGCACCACCGCGCCACTGCTGCCACGCCTCGCTCCAATCCACCGAACCAACAGCACCACCATGGCCCTCGCCACATCCTCGACCTAGCTGTGATGCTGTTTGAATGAAGGTGAGGCCCCCCAGAGCCGAGGCTGCGGCCATGGCCACCATTGCCGCTACCTAGCACATGCTTAACGTGGCCATGCTACCTCGGGTCGTCTCTATTCTTCCTTATGCTTGCTTTGAGTACACCGGCCTCCCCTGCTCCCTGCAGCGACTCAAGGAAGAAGAAGGACTTTGGGCTTGATTAAGGGAAAAGGAAGGGGTCTAAGTGCGAATCCGTGACTTAGTTGAATAGTGCAACCAACTGCCGTTTGATTCAGGAAAAATTCAGGGCCTCGTTGCAATGGCGTTTTTTCTTTACGTATTTATTTTGGCTAAAACTTTGAAAAATAATAATAAATTGTAGAAAAATCATAAAATAACAAATGAGTACCTTTTGGAATCCTTGTGAAATTAGCTATGTATTAGATCTATCATATGACATGTTTTATTTTAAATATTTTGCTGTAAAAATAGATTCATTCAGTTAGGTTTTTAATACTAGTTGTGTCTTGTCTTTTTCATAACTGCAGTTATTTTGCTCAAATAAATGTGAAATTTTTATGGAGTTCTCATCAGGTGATGGATGATGTCTGGTAAAATGTTTAGGATTCTATTCTAGATATTTAAAGACCTATAAAAATAACAAATGCCCTGTGTTGCTTTGCTCCTATTCTAAATTGGCCGACATGTTTGTATTAATTGGCTTAGTTAATTTATGAATCATGACTTGATGACAATACATGAGTTGTAGTAATTTTCTTAAGCTTTCCAAAAAGCTAAAGAACATAATTTTTGGTTAAGTATATTTTTACTTATAGTTGCTTAAAATTTTGTGGGTGTTTCTACCGAAACCCAGACCGGGTTGCCTTGTTGGTACTGTGGGGCCTTTGTAATAGTAGAATTAACTCTAGGTTTTTATAACAAAGTTGTTTACAATTTGCTAGGATTTCTAAAATGTCTAGAACCACAACTATTAGACATGTGTAACTCTAGTTATAGCTATTTAAAGTTGCATATCAGGTTCTATCCATGTTTTGGATAGAGATGTATTCATTAGATTAATTGACCTTGTTAACTATAGAATCATCTAATGATTAGAGTAAGAATGTTGTAGGTAACTTGATAAGATTTTCAAAAAGTTATGATTCATGATTGTTGGAGGTCTAGAACTCCAGTTATGCTTCTCTGAATTTCCTATCAGTTTTCTGTACCACTGCTGTTTGGGCTGCTTGTGCAGTTTTGCTTGTGCAATTATTTTCATGGTGGAAATCATGTTTGCTGTGGTTGTAGTGAATACCAAAGTTGTAGATAATTTCATAATCTTGCTTGTGTTCAAATTGCATGACCATAGGCCTGATAATTTAGGAGCTTTAGATTTTGTAAATTCATTGTCAGATTTTCCATGCTCTCTGTACAGATTTGAATGATTGTGTTGTTTGACATAGCTAAGCTTTGAATCATGTCCTAGAGATAATATAAGAAGTGTAGTGATTTTATGGGATTTCCAAATTGTTAAAGATCACACATTTTGGTGGTCTAAATTTCTAGTTATAAGCTTGAGAAGTAGCATGGCAGAATCTGTACAAGTCTTGACAGAGGTGCTCAATTATGCTTGATTGACCTTGTTAATTGTGGAATCACCATGTGATGAGAATAAATAGGTTTTAGATAATGTAATAAGCTTTCTAGAAAGTTAAGGTTCATGCTTGTTTGATGTCCATAATTCTAGATATGCATTATTGAAATTACTAGTACTTTTCTGTCCTATTTCTATGTAGATCTAAAACATTAGCATGTTTGACCTAGTTAGCTTTGGAATAAGCATTTTGTGATAGTAACAATGTTGTAGGCAATTTCATTAGCTTTCTAGAAAGTCTAGGATCACCCTTGTTGGATACCTATATCTCCAGTTATGGTTAAAACAAGTGACTGCTGTGCTGGTGTCCAGATTTTTATACATGTGCTAGGTGATTGTTTTAGCTTGCTCTTGTTTTGGCTAAACATGTTGGTTAGTTCTTGATCGATGCATGTGTGCAATATCTGAACTTAAGTTCACTTGTGTGCCATGCCTAATATGCTTGCTATCCCTCTATAATAGGTTGTGTGATGTTTAGTTAAATAACTCTAGGTGTCTATGTCTTGCATGATCTTATGTTTGCCCTGAATGCTATTATGTGACGCATCTCATATTACCATTCTTCATATTCATGCACTTGCATCTCATCTAGGCACGCTAGATGAACCACATGAAGGACATGATGTTGGAGCCAAACCCGAAGACGGTGTATGGTGGACCTATCCCGAAGATGGAAGGACTGGACAAGTGCTAGGATGGGAGATGCTCGCCAAGCGAGTGTCATCTAACAAACACTAACCTAGTGTTGGATCACAGGCAAGCCTCAGAGAATTCTAAGCATCCTATGTTTTTACAAATATTACTTGAGTCCTTTATGTTTGATGCATTAGGTTATAAGAGTTGATTGGAACCACTTAATGCATATAATTTCCTTGTCTAGAAATATACACCTTTAACCCTGTGTAGGTCCAGGATCAAATATATGCTTAGCCATGCTTAGACCGGTAGAAGTCGGGTGATTTCCTATCACCTACGAGATATAGGTGGATACCAAAGCATGGTTGGCTATATTTGCTATCATGGAAAAGAACCATGGGGTAATGTAAATGGAGGCCAAGCGGAGTCTATGTGTAGGTTGACTCATGTGATTCCGTCTGTGCCGATTGAGGACCGTACCATTGTTGGACCTTTTAATGAGATTGAACGCATGCCTATCACTTAGTTGGCTAGATAACTCATTCCGACCGTGAAGCCGAGTAGCTCAACTCAGGCCAGGCCCCGCTCTATAAAAGTGCACACACTAGAGGAAGTAAGGATGTGCGGGGAGTGGATCAATAGACCATGGGCAAGCATGACGTGAGCGACCTGGTCTGGGACCGTGGGTAGGCATGGCTTGAGTGACCTAGCTACCATCAGTCCCTGATTGTGCGGCACTAGGCGAACCCACGAAATGTGTACCTAAGTTGTGCCAAAGGTGACCTAAGACTACCTTGGCGCAGGTATGTCTAGGTTTGTGTTAGGAATAAATTCCCAGCTGGTTGAAATCGATTCGAATCGCCATCTCTCCCGGATTGCTAATCTAGAGATGAATAGCTATAATTAACTTGGTGACCAAAGTATAATTGTACAACCGAATTAGTCTCCTTTTATGCAAAATGTTGTCAAGCTAGCTCCACTTATAAAGCCTTGCATAATCTTTGGTGTCACTTTATTTTTGGTTTATGATGGGTAAGTCTAGCTGAGTACATTCGAGTACTCAGGTTTATCCCACCATGTCGCAGGTGAAGTTTTGGCCTACTGAAGATGGTGGCTAACTAGTGGTGGCTCGGTGACTCCATATTTATTTCTCATCTATATGCTTTTATCTGAGGATGTCACTTATGCTAGCAATGTATTTGGAACTTATATTAATGTAATCATTGAAAGATATGTTGTTTTCACTAATCGGTTTTGAAACCCAAACTTGTACTATTATTTGTGAACTCATTTGTAATATTATTTTTGTTGCAACTCTACGTATGTGATGTGTATTTGCTTAATCGCATGATCTTGGTTGTGATGTTGGTTTACCGAGGTCCTTCATGACACTTGGCGGACTACTGGGTTTAAATAAGTGAAAGTATGCGCATGTCAACGTGTTAGCGGGTACAACCGTACTTGATCTTTTATAAATTGAGCGGTTCTATCACAGCTAGCATCAGAGCAAGATTAAGCATAATACTGTCATGTATATAGTTTTAAAAACAAAGTTTTGGTTTTAAAAAAGCCTATTTTGACTAAAACTTTAGCTACAAGCAAATTTGTAAAAACTAATTTGCAACACTATGCTAGCGACATCCTCCTTTATGCCCAATTAAGGACTACTAGGTGGCAATAAGTAAACTAACACTAACTATGGGGGGTTTACTTCTTGCAATTTTTATTTCATCGTCCATACGGCGTGCTATTGTATGGATGCCATTCGCTTGAATGGTAATGTATAGATCACTATACCTCTATGCCTAGGTAAGAAGGTAAGTTGATGAGTGGCATGACCGCAAGTGTGAGCGTGCGGTCGGGGAGAGCTAGCTTTGATATGACTGTATACGCATGCTTGCATGTGTGTATGGTGCGTATTTAATTGTGGGTAGCAAATTTAATGATCGGGTAGCTTTAATACGGAAGTATATATATATGGGTATATATATAGAAGTATTTAGCTTGCAACCTAGAGCCTAGACTTTCATTTTTGTATATATAATTGTGGGGTTGGGCTGAAATGAAATCCTTCTATAGGTACGCTAACCACGAATGTGTAGATTGAATGTAGCTGACGACTAGCTATATGTTGAGAGAGTACGTGTTATGCCACTAGTATAGAACGTGATTGCCACCTTCGGCTTACAATTTTGTGAGGACAAATAGGATGTTCATGCATCATGATTCTGCTTGTGCATAAATATGCTTCCCTCACTTTGTTCTAATACTAACTAACTTGTGATCCATGTGAGTTTACTATCTTCCCTATGTGAAGCTAGACAAAATGCCTTGTTCCATGCTGCTTGAATAGCTGTGCTTGAAGATAGTGTGTGATCAGCTTCGCCTTGTATGTTTGCTTCCAAAGGAAATGGATGACAAGTTAATAGTTAGCGAAAAAGTTCACCCCTTTGAAAACTAAATTGCTAAATGTAAGTAAAACTTGTTTTGTAGAGATATCCACCTACTCAGTAAAAAGGAAATAAAAGATAGCAGTACCTTACCACCATGTTTCGCATGTTTATGTGTAGTGGTGTTGCTGTAGGTAACTGCTTGTTATGTGTGAGCTTTGTGCTTAGTAATAGTCGCTTTAGCTAATTGGATTGAGTATTTTGAAATGCTTGCTTAAGACCATGATGTATGTGTGAATGCTTGTTACCTAGGTAGTGCCGTAGCTATCACTCTTTTGTCCATAGTGAGCATACGAGTGTTGAAGGGCCTAATCCTAGAAGAACGTCCAAGTTTTGATAATCTCATGGTTGTCGTCTCCAATTAAGTTCTCTTTTAGGAGCTTGAGCCTATACACGTGGTTGCTAGCCCTTGAACATTGCGCTACGAAGACCTATATCCATGCCCTTGCTTGACCTTAGGCCCAAGCTTAGTTCCCTTGAATGCTTGCATGTGTCGTGGTTGTTCCACTCCTGTGTGGGAGGACCTTGTTCAAAAATCCTTGTTGGATCTCATTGCTCCTTCTTCTACAGACGATCTGGTGCAATGCTAATCGCTATCTACCTTGGCTTCGGAACCTTTTTGCTCGCAGATCATGTCGTTGCTTTATCAACTAAATCTCTAGTCAGTGCATTGGCTCTGTCTCTTGAATCTTGTTTGTTTTGTCTCCAACTCTTCCAAGTCTCTGGATGTTTATCAATCTTGATCTCATGTTGCTGCTCGGCAAGACCAAATCTCATGTTAATTTTTATCTGGTAATTAGCTTGGTGGACACAAGGCGTATATGGAAAATTAGCAAAAGTCCCCTGCTTAGTTGTCTTCGGCAATTAAGCTATGTTCTCTTGCGCTATGTTTTGATCTTCGAATCACCTACTTATTGACTCCTAACCTTGTGACTACCTTTGTTTGCTATCCCTCCTTTGCATAGTGCTTGGTCATACGACCCAATTTGTGCAACTTGAAATTTCACTTGGGTGTGTGATTAGTAATGGTGTTATGAGTAGCAACTATGGTGCTACGATGAAACTGAAGGCATCTTGTGGACTACAGCCACAAGGTTGTGCTGCTCAGCATGCGCTGGTATTAAAGTTCCTAGTCATGATCCATTGTAGAACTACACCGATGTGTTATTTTTATGTGAGCTCATCCTTGGTTATCTCTCCTTATCTTGTTAGGAGATCTATATGTTGAACCAGATGCAATAGGACTTCCTTTTGGAGTCATCCAAAGGTTAACCTTTGAAGAATAGGTCACTGACATGAACTTAACAAACTACAAGAGATGGTAGACAAGTGACTCTACATGACTATCCCTGTAATGACATTGGTCATCTAGTGAGCAACTCATGTCATCCCCAGTGGATCAAAAGGGCACACAACACTTAAAGTTGGACAAGTTATCAGTTGGAAGATAAATGGACTAGGATATTATGTGCTGTAATAGGTCACCTAGTGCTCATGAGCTTCCTGTCCAAGTCTTGACCTTTATGTGCAGGATGATTAACCGACCTTCTTTGGTGTGACCTCTTTTTTGCTGACTTCAATGGCGACCATCTATTTATGCTTTGACAACAATTCTTATTGTCAAGATTGAAGATTTGGAACCTTTTTAGTGTTGAGAGATAACCGATTAGTTACCAATAGGAAGGTTAATCTCTAGCTAGGTAGCGACTCTTTGGTAACTATGAAGGCCAGATCTCACAGAACAATGTTAGACGAAGAAACAACAAAGCCGATCAGCAATACCAGTACATCTTTCTTCTCCTAGCCCTATGTCATCAAGTGAATTCCATCTTAGACAATCACACAGATAGTGCATGATGCTGTATCAACTAAGTAAAGAGCTAGAGAAAGCACGCCCCTAGTCTTGGTCAGCATTATTATGTATATGGTGCTATCAAAGGATGTGTTCCGGACTCTATTGGATAAAGCATAGAAGGATAATCAGAAACATTTCCTTATCATGTAGGGCTGTCACTCTACGTGAAGTATGCATTGTGCCCTGCAACAACATCCCACCAGTTCAATGCTTGTGTATTATCGAGCTAGTGCCTACATCAACGGTTGAACTTGTTTGCTCAGAAGCATATGAGGAAAGCCCTAGCCTCCATCCTCAGCAAAAAAGCTACCGCTATCATAAAAAGAGTTAAAGACTTTGAACACACTTCCCAATGTGTAAATCCCAGGAAAAGAAGAGCAAGAAAAATTTTGAGATCTCATGGCACTCAACCGATTATCTTTAAGCTGATGATTAGAGGATCAACATGGTTGAATTCACCCCAAGCTTGGTGATCTCATTCCTCGCTTAAGGTACTTCAATGTCTTAAGTTGGTTTAAGGATTGGTTGAGCAAAGCATCGGATTTGAGAGATGTTTTGATAGTTCGGTCCCAAAATTTTAGAACAAAGCAGTTTTGTAGTCAAACGGTGTCCATTTGAGCCAAATTTTGGTCAGTAGTTAAAGGACTCTTGGATCAAAATGCCTACCAAAATTTGTGCACAATGGAGTAGTAGTTTGTAGGATATGGACTGATTACCGAGAGGTACAAAATCTATGATATCTCTGCTGACTACTATCATCCCTCATATTAGAAGGTTGTGTTTGTAGCTTAGGTCATGCTGGCAATGTGATGATTGTTAATACTTTAGATGCCCTAGAGAAGACTCCTAGCACCCCTTTGTGCCTTGCTTTTGCCCTTTCATATCAACAATGCTTGAGCAGTCAAGGTGTTCTACAAGTCAATTTGTGCCTTTGCGAGTTGAGGACAATTTGAAAAGTGTCAAACAATAGATTTCAGATTTTGCTTATGAGTTGTTGATTGACATTAGAAAGGAAGCTTCAATGTCCAATGTAGTTCAACAAAGCTAGTTTTGCTACAGTACAAGTCAACCCAACTTACTGCGCCACTTCACCATCAAGGCAAAATATGCTCAACCTGCTTAGTAGTGTACTATTTTCCAGTCGATGTATACTTGCAACTTTCGTTGATCTCTAGGCCTTGCTAACCTCCTCCTTCAGCAAGGATTTCCAAGGTGGACTTGTTCCTTGGTACCTTTCATGTGTTCTTACCCCACGAGTTGCCTCAAATCCAACCCAGATAACTATTGCCGCTTGGATATAAGGATTCCCTCAAATAATGATCGTAAAAAATGTTGAGTCAACAAAGTCAGCTATCACATTCACCTCTCATTCAATAGACTCAGGTAATACAGTGTTATCATTAGAGAAAGAGAACTACACACATGGAATATTATGTAGTTTTGAAAGGACCTAGGATGCCGCCTAGAGGGGGGTGAATAGGCATTTCTGAAAATTAACACCTTTAAATGCGGAAACAATTAGAAAGGGGAGTTTCCAAAATGGAAACTCCAAATTAAGAGTACTACCACCCCTCACAAGTTAGCCACAAAGTAAACAAGGTATAAAGAATATATCTAGAAGCTACAACCCTGCAACACCAAGTTAGAACAGAGAATAAATATTTTCAGTGCAGGCAGGAAATACCGGACGTGTCCGGTATGAATACCGGACGTGTCCGGTATACACGATTTCTGCAGATCGGCCCCGAACTTGCTCCTTTCGATTTCTATCTTCAAACCAAACTGCAGGCACCTAATGGAGATGACAATATACATAGAGAACCTGCAGAACAGCTAGAGCAACACAAATATCAAATGAAATGCGAATTTAGACACGATATTTGTTTTACCGAAGTTTAGACTCGTTCGAGTCCTACTCTCCGTTGAGGGGGCTGCGGGTGACCCAGCGAAGGTCAGCCTTAGAGGGTACCACGAAGGTCACTCTAGCCGGAGTCTTTTCCAACTCCTTTTCCTCCTTCCACTAATTTGATTCCGAGGCGGCGAAATCGACCGTTACAAACTTTCCGAGGCACACCACAATCTCTCGGGTGCTCTCCGGCGACGCCTAACCGTCTAGGACCGAAGAGTCCAAGAGTAACAAATGTGAATCACGAGATTGACAATATGCACAAGTGCTCAAGTGGTGGCTTGCTCTCTTTTTCAAATTCTATCTTAACCCACAAATTGATTTTGCAATTTGGATCACACACTAAGAGAGGGTTTAGGAGAGTTGGCAAGGCTCAAAAACGTGTGTCTATCTCAGCAGAATCAGCAGCCTCCAAAGGTGGAGGCTTGGGGGTATTTATAGCCCCCTTGAAAAACTAGCTGTTTTATAGCCGTTGCAATACCGGACACGTCCGGTATGCATACCGGACACGTCCGGTATGACTCACACTGCGCCAACGGTAACTAAGTTACAGTGATGTTGTGAGGCGTCGGAACTCCCGAAGAATGCCGGGACTTCCGACCGTCGGAACTCCCGACCCTCAGCAATTTTGAAAAACATTTAACTGAGTTAAAGTTAGTGAGGTGTCGGAACTCCCGACACATGTCGGAACTCCCGACCATCGGAACTCCCGACTCACGTCGGAACTCCCGACTCTCAAGGCTTTTGAAAACTAGCCGTTGGCTTCTGGTCATCCATACCGGACACGTCCTGATGAATACAGGCCTGATCTTCCGAGAGGTAGCCGATAAGTTCGATTTGTGGAGATCTCGACGTTGGCGATCCGGCTTCAAATCAGACGCGATTCGAACCCTGCAACCGTTACACCACTGCTCCGTTGGTTATCAACCAAGCACAACTTGATTGACCTCGCCAAGAAGGCTTTTCCTGCAAGCGAATCGAAGAGCACAAGCAAGAAGGTAAAACACGCAATCTGATATTGCAAATATGAATGACGCGAATATCAATAGAGGGTTCTAGAACTCGGTTCCAAAGGACTAATCGACACAGTGGAGGAGATCAAGAACGGGGGCCCTGGATCACTGTAAAAGGATTTGTCACCACAGTTACAATGAACGATTCAGTTTCTCGATGGAAAACTAAACTCTAAACAAAACCCAATTGTGTAGCGGCGGCGGCGGCGGCTGTGTTTATAGTCTAAGACTCGACCTAGGGTTGGGGACGGCCAGGGGTTGGGCGCCCACAACTTGGGCTTAAGGCCCGACACAATACATGGCCAAGTTGGCCCAAATAGGTGACGCAGCACCTTGCCGTGGTCACACAGAATGATCCACGGATCTTCTGGAGCTGGGACCAGATCCAAAATGACAGCGTCGTCGTCCCCTTTCCAACGCATCCAAGAACGGCCCGTTTCGATGTCGTATGAGGAAGTTATGACCGAAACAGTGACGACGTGTCTGCTGAATCCGAGGGTGACGTGGCAGCTGAGTTGGGAACGAATTGCAACTTGGGGAAGACCATGGCGTCAGTGTGTCCAGCGTGGCGATGTCCTCATCACATCCGGTATGACTAGGACAGTGAAACCTCCAAGTCTGTTAAAGTGCGAGATGTCAGAACTCCCGACCCATGCCGGGACTCCCGACCGTCGGAACTCCCGACCTACGTCGGAACTCCCGACAAACCAACCCGAGAACAACAATTTTACAGCTGCTGGACAAATACCGGACACGTCCAGTATGAATACCGGACACGTCCAGTATTACCAGACCAGCAAGAAATCAGTTAGCACTTTTATCGCTCAAATAATCAAACCTCACATGGGTTGGCTTGAGCACTTATGAAACATTATCTATCAACATGATGCATCCCTCTTAGTAGTACGGCATACCTATTAAACTCAAGATCAAAGGAAAAATGAATTTATACCACTTGAGTTGATTTCTTTTGAATTGATGCCGTCCCTTCCAATCTTCATCAAGTAAGGGTGCTAACAAGTTGATGTTGATCTTTTCACTTGAGCATAGCCATCTTGAGCATGTGACTTGATTCCATTCATCAAATTTGAATAATCCCAAATGTATCAAGTCACTTCCATCAAATACTTCATTATAGATTTGATTCTTCACATCAATATGACCATCTTAGCTTGATTAGTACCTCAACTAAATGCAAGTACTTTCTTCTTCACCCTAGCTAGGTTCTTCGGCCGCCAAGCCGTCGCTTGCCCTTCACCCTTGCTTAGTACCTCGAAGCCTTTCCTTGCTATCTTCACCATCTCAAGCCATCAAGTCACATCTTGTGTTGAATCATCCATTCATATGTATTGTTATCTTTTTCATTTTAATTTAGCAAGCTTCAAATATGAGACCATTCCATATGCAATCCCTCATGTCTCATTAACTAATAATCATGAGCTTGCTTTCACATAGTACATGGAAATCCCACAAGAAATAAGCCTTCACATGAATTCCATTTGCATTGTTGTCTTGTGCTTGAACTAGATTGTTTATACAACAACACATCATTTTGGCTTTCATTAAGTACCTGTGAGATAACCTATTACCTGTTCACACTTAGCAAATGGGTTAGTCCTTTAATCACGTTGTCATTCAATCATCCAAAACCCACTAAAGGGCTAGATGTACTTTCAATCTCCCCCTTTTTGGTGATTGATGACAACTTGATTAAAGCTTACAAAATGATATAAACATTTAAACTTTTGGGTTCAATGATTTATGAGAGGCTCCCCCTTAATATGTGCTTATGATTAGAATTCACAAAATGACCTCAAATGTCAATTGCACATACTAAAACAAATAGGAGACTCCCCCTAAATCATTGCATCCGTGGGGTGCATGTGTGTGTGACAAAGAGAAACCGTGATGCATATGACAAGATATATCATACAAGAATAAATATAAAGGCATCACATCAAATATTTTCATTCTAGCATGCATAGTCCTTATGAAAATAAATATGACACATGTAATTCACACATAGCACTCATTACAAATTTTCTCAAGTCCAGAAACCACTGATATATAGATAAAGATCATGTCTCAAGAGATACATAGATAAAGCATAAGTCTCATCTCTCACAAGATATAATCAATGAAGCTCAAAAACAAACTACAGCCTGCAGTACATATCTTCAGGTACAAAGATAAGCAAATGAAACTATCCTGAAGCTTTAATCAGTCTCTCTCCCCCTTTGTCATCTATCACCACAAAGGTCCAACAATGACATACTAAGGACAAAGGGGCTACAAGCTGTCACTAATCACTGGCATCACTCATCATCATCATCATCTCTCCCAGCATCTTCGTCATCAGAGCGGGTAACACCTGCCGGACGAGAACCACCGGCACCAGATGGGTCATAGCCACCAGAGCCGTAGTAGCCACCACCACCTGTCAAGTCACTCCACCAATCTGTAGCATAGTCGTCGGCAGTGCTGGGATGTGGTTGAGAGTGAGCAGGCACACGAGCCTAAAGTGGTAGAGTGTCAGGGTGCTCAGGTGCCTGCTGCTGCTGCTATCGCTGTATGAACTCAACATACTCTCTATCATATCTAGCCTGCTGCTACTCCTCAGTCTCAGGCTCACTAGCTGCCTCATCTGATAGAGGAGACCTAGGAGGATCAAGCTCAAGATTAGAAGCAATTTGCTTCAAAGTCCGAGTGTCCTTCCTCCTAGCCTCCCTCTCCTTCTGCTGCCTAGTCTGGATGTCACGGCACATCCCAAATATGGAGCTGAAAAGCCTGCGGATAGGCGAGGGAGGACTGCCATGGCGTGAAGTAGAATGTGAAGGAGCACGTGGTGAAGGTGAAGCTCCTGCTGGTGCACCACTCCCAGGTGCATCTGCCTCTAGTGCTGCTGCTCCTCCTCCTGGTCCTACTAGAGGTAACCCTATCTCAGGTAGATCTGCAATAATCTTTAGGGCCTTGTGAATCTTATCATACTCAAAAGTGTGCCCAGTCACCTGCTCAATCATATGCATGATATAAGGAGCAAAACCACAGCCATTGAGGGGCCTCTCTCCAACACTCCTGATCTCAGACCAAATAAAATCAAACACACTGAAGGGCCGAGCATTAGGTGCCATCCTGTGGAGTAGGTTCCTGGAGTAATCAGCAATGTTGCCCTTGTCTCCACCCTTGCAGTCAATAGTCTTCCTGAACATCCTGTCCAGGTACCTGTAGGTAGGGTGAAGACCTAGAACCTTCCCCACAGCTCCTCTCTCACCACCAGGAGGATACATATATGCGAGCTGCTTAGGGGGTAACACCTGCTCGGTGTGGATCCTGTCCCTCTGGAGATCATCCTCTGAGAAGCCAAGCTGGGCGGCAAAGACATCATAGTCAACACTGTACCACTGGCCCTCAAGCATCCAGTGCATCCGCTGCTCATCCTCCTCAACAAATAGAGTAGCATAGAACTGAGCTACTACCTCTGTGTTCCAGTCATGCTAGAACTCCATGATCTCATAAACCCCAGTGCACTGGCAAATAGCAATGGCATGATCAACTGAGGCCTTCTGCAACTCTCTGACGTACTGCCAGTCAATCCACTAAGACCTAGTAATCACAGGGTTCCTGGTGAGAATCACACTAGAGTAGAAGTCCAGGTGAAAGGCTGTCTAGAAGCGGTGATCATACTGAACCTTAGGTAAGCCTCTCGGATCAACCCTTCGCTCATCTCTAGCTCTCCTGGTCATACCCTTTCCTCTGTAATCAACTCTGGGAACATAGGAGGGCACATTGGGCAGACATGTCTCAAGAAGACCATAATGCATCCCCTGACCAGGCTGATGCTGAACTGGAGGAACTGACTCCTCCTCCTCAATCTCCTGCTCCTCATCTGAGCTATCACCATCTGATCCTCTGTCAGTGCTCTTCCTCTTTCTTTCATCTCTAGACTCCACTCTGAACTCATCAGAATCAGTGGCAGAAGAAGAGCTCCCTGACCCCTCTGCATACTAAGGTGCTGCACTAGAGGCAACTCTGGTAGGCCTCCTGCTGCTCGGCTGGAATCCAGGATGCATATCCTGTCTCGCCTTCTTGTACTTCTCAAGTGCTGGATCATGCCTGTGCTTGGACCTTGGCTCCTATCGTCCACTCATGGCTGCTGTCCTGTATCCAAAGATTTCCAAAGAATTTTAGATACATGCCCATAGCTTATTCTTGAATTGTAATTAGACATAGATTCTTTTATCCAAGGTTTTACAATCACCTCGACACACCATTGTCACAAGGTTTGCAAAACATAGATACAGAAGAAACTGTGCCTAATAAACAATTCTAGGATAGCATTGAATCAAAGGAAGCAGAGAGCCTGCTCTGCTGGACACGTCCGGTAGCCTACCGGACACGTTCGGTATGGGCGACCAGCAACCCTAACCAGGGTTCCTTGATTCAAACCAACACGGATTAATACCAAACTTTGGGCATTGCTTCTCCATCACCAATGTAGCATATTGACCGAAGGAATTTTCAAATCATGTATTGACCAAGTAGATCGAACGAGGTCCGTGATTAGGGTACCTTGAGAGGAGAGAGGAGAGAGCGATGTGAAATCCAAATCCACGGGCCTTCAATCCTTGATCCAAGCCTTCTCCAATGCAATCTCCCTCTCTCTCTTTTCCTTGGTGAAATCCTCGGTCACCCTGGGTTGGGAAGAAGGGCGTCAGCTGGCTGTTTGGAAGGAGACAGACTGGTCTGGGCTGAAGGGGTAATTCTATTTTTATAGTCCCGCTCATACCGGACACGTCCGGTAGCATACCGGACACGTCCGGTATACGCGGGATGGCCCAAATAATTCCAAAATGTGTTCTCACTCTTCCAATCCCTTTCTCTGTTGTTGCTCAGTCCAAAAAGGTGTATGATCTTGATCCAAACCGAGTACTATCACTTTTCTTATCGAATGCCATCAATTTATTTTCTCTTTTCCAAATATATGGCATAATCAATAATTTGCTTACTTGAGAGAGAGAGAGAGACATAGTTGATTATGGACTTAAGAAAGCCATGTCATGTGTGATTAGACAATCAAACAATCAAGGAGAGCTATAATCATCACATGGCAAGGCTAGGTCACAAAGACCAAGATTCAAATAGTTTTTCAAATTCACACTTCCTACTCATGCTAGTTAGGGGTTTTTGAAACACATCTCTCCTATGTCACACAAATGCACATTCTAATATATAAAGGGCCTTAGATGCACTTATAATGCATATATGTAAAAACATACCTTTGCCTTGAGCCCACAATAATACCACTAAGAAGATACATGGCATGATGATCATTATGTTGACCTTGATTGCCAAATAACCATGCTAGATACATTTTCATCCAAAGAACTACAGAAAATGCTAGATAAATTTGTTAGTTCACAATGGTGCAAAAATAGAAATTTAGCTCCCCCTAAATAAGTGCTTCAAGTAATTTGAATAACTTTCACCAAGCACTTTATTCTTTTAAGAATTTGGGAGTCAATTTTCTATTTTGAACCACAACCAAATAATTTGCCATATTTAAATTTGAGTTGAAGAGAAGCTCACAATCCACTTAGATTTGGTAAACCACAAACTTCTGAGTAAATTGAGTATATATGAAAATATATGAATCCAAAAACTCAGTTGCTTATTCAATTAGTGTTCTGGTTCCTACAATACCGGACACGTCCGGTAGGCATACCGGACACGTCCGGTAAGTGCAGGATAGACATAATTAATTCGCTGCTTGTGATTCTTTGTTTAGCTTTATTATTTATTGTATACTAGCATCTCAACAAATAAATTACTCTACTAGAGAGCGGTTAAAAGCATCATATGGTAAAGTAGAATTCCTTTTAATTGAATCTTATTAGCCACTTTCATTATTTCACAAATGTACCTATTTGTGAACTATAGAACACGAAACGAACAAAGTGGCTATGCTACAAGGTTTAGGTACTTGTTACCAATAGTGAGGATGAAATATATGATATGTTCATTGAATTATCTTTGGGTCAACCATATAAGAGATTATGATGAGAATTGGTTGATAGATTGAGTGAATATTGTCAATTTGCTTGCTCAACCACCCCGAAGCCTTCATCCCATCACCAAGTACCTACATCATTAACCTAAGCACACTTTGGTACCCAACTCTTGTTGGGTCCTTTTGAGTTAGTCAATAAGTGCTTAGGCACCCAAATGGCTTTAGCATTAGTTTGTGGTGAACACATCACCTTACTAGTGCTAACTCCATTTGTGGTCTTCCTAAGCATATCATTATAAACAAATGTGTTTGGCTTAGGAGTTTTACCATTTGGGCATTCATAGCTTAGATGCCCCTTTCTTCTACAAGCATAGCATATGCGCCCTTTGTGTGCTCTATGCTTGCTTTGCTTGTATGGACATCTATCAACCTTGTGGCCCATCTCATTGCACCCATAGCATCTTCTAGTTGCAACTTGGGTTTCCTTTCTTGCCTTTTTGTACATTGGGCATTTCTTGGTAGAAGCCTTTTGATTGGCGGCTTCAACCTTATCGGCCCCAACTCTTGTGTGGACACATAGCCCACTCATGTCCATACAATCCACAACCATAGCACATCCTTTTTCCATGTTTCTTGCTCTTGGTTGTGTTGGCCTTGCTTGAGATGTGATTCTTTTGTTGGGCTTTGGAGGAAGCAAGGTTTGAACCCTTCTCAAGCTTCTTCACCATGTTATCACGGTTATCTTGAGAAGGTTGTGCTTTCTCCTTACCCTTCAACCGAATCACATCTTTCTTTAATCTTTGCACTTCTTCTTTGAGCTCTATGTTTTCTATAAGATTTAGCTCAATCGAAGATTGGCTTGCTTGAGGAGCACATTCATTAGTACAAGAAATATTTAATTGAGATGGTGTACTAGTGAGCGGATGTGTGAGAGGTTGAGAGAATTTTACCGACGTAATCACAACCTCATGAGCCACCTCAAGCATGATGCTTGATTCTACTACTTCCTCATGAGAGAACTTTAGATGAACATAATTTGCTTGTAGCTCATTATACTTGCTTGATAGTTCATCTAGCCTTGCCTTGAGCTCGAAGTTTTCCTTCTCTAGTTGTGAAACACTAGAAGAGGAGTTAGTAACTAAAGCATGCTCAATTGACAATTTTTCATACCTCTCGTTTATTGCCTTTAGCTCTTGCAATTTGGAGATGAGAAACTTTTCTTGATTTTGAAGCGATTGCTCTTGCTTCTCAATCTCTTCTTCAAGCTCATCATTCTTTTCAACTATCTTCATGATGATGAACTTGTCTTTATGGTTGAGATGATCAAGGTTGTAGTTGTCTTCAACTTCAATATCACTCTTATCTTGATCATCCACTTGAGCCTTCTCCTTTTCTTGATCTTTCTTGTTACTCTTCTTCTTGCTTTTCTTGGCCATGAGACACAAGTGATGAGTATCATGAGATACTGAGATTGACTCATCACTTGGTTGCCACCGGGCTTGAGCATCGTTGCAAACAGCTGCTTGCTGGTCTGCTGCCTCGGCCATACCGGACACGTCCGGTAGGCATACCAGACATGTCCGGTATGTGCAGGCAGACAGCACGTCATGTGCTGCTTGCACTTCTTGCTCCGGCTCGGTGCTCTTGAGGTCTTGTGAGGCTTCTTTGCTGCATGAAGACACAATGGACATACTTTCCATTGACTCGACCTCAAGTGCATCATCGCATTTGGATTCTCCATATAACTCAACGAGTTTGGTCCAAATGAGATGAGCACTCTCCGGAGGTGGTTGTCCATTGAATATTGCCTCATCTTGAACCTCTGCACTCAATGTACTCAAAATGATATTAATAGCTTGAGCATTGAGTTGCACGCATATCTCTTCCTCTTTTGATAAATTCTTATAGTTGCTCCAATCAACTATAGGAAGAGGTATGCTTGCAAACACAATATGCTCAACAATAGGACTAATATGTCTAAAAGCATTGAGTACATGAATTGACCAAGGTAGAAAGTTTGAACCATCATTTTGGAGAAGCACCGGCTCCAACTCGATAGGTGTCGACATCCTTTTCTCACGGCGGTGAAGCTTTAGGTGAGAACCTCGCTCTGATACCAATTGAAAGGACCTAGGATGCCGCCTAGAGGGGGGTGAATAGGTGTTTCTAAAAATTAACACCTTTAAATGCGGAAACAATTAGAAAGGGGAGTTTCCAAAATGGAAACTCCAAATTAAGAGTACTACCACCCCTCACAAGTTAGCCACAAAGTAAACAAGGTATAAAGAATATATCTAGAAGCTACAACCCTGCAACACCAAGTTAGAACAGAGAATAAATATTTTCAGTGCAGGCAGGAAATACCGGACGTGTCCGGTATACACGATTTCTACAGATCAGCCCCGAACTTGCTCCTTTCGATTTCTATCTTCAAACCAAACTGCAGGCACCTAATGGAGATGACAATATACACAGAGAACCTGCAGAACAGCTAGAGCAACACAAATATCAAATGAAATGCGAATTTAGACACGATATTTATTTTACTGAAGTTCGGACTCATTCGAGTCCTACTCTCCATTGAGGGGGCTGCGGGCGACCCAGCAAAGGTCAGCCCTAGAGGGTACCACGAAGGTCACTCTAGCCAGAGTCTTTTCCAACTCCTTTTCCTCCTTCCACTAATTTGATTCCGAGGCGGCGGAATCGACCGTTACAAACTTTCTGAGGCACACCACAATCTCTCGGGTGCTCTCTGGCGACACCTAACCATCTAGGACCGAAGAGTCCAAGAGTAACAAATGCGAATCACGAGATTGACAATATACACAAGTGCTCAAGTGGTGGCTTGCTCTCTTTTTCAAATTCTATCTTAACCCACAAATTGATTTTGCAATTTGGATCACACACTCACTAAGAGAGGGTTTAGGAGAGTTGGCAAGGCTCAAAAATGTGTGTCTATCACAGCAGAATCAGCAGCCTCCAAAGGTGGAGGCTTGGGGGTATTTATAGCCCCCTTGAAAAACTAGCCATTGCAATACCGGACATGTCCGGTATGACTCACACTGCGCCAACGGTAACTAAGTTATAGTGATGTTGTGAGGCATCGGAACTCCCGAAGAATGATGGGACTTCCGACCGTTGGAACTCCCGACTCAAGTCAGAACCCCCGACCCTCAGCAATTTTGAAAAACATGTAACTGAGTTAAAGTTAGTGAGGTGTCGGAACTCCCAACACATGTCGGAACTCCCGACCGTCGGAACTTCCAACTCACGTTGGAACTCCTGACTCTCAAGGCTTTTGAAAACTAGCCGTTGGCTTCTGGTCATCCATACCGGACACATCCGGTATGAATACCGGACACGTCCGGTATGACCAGGACAGTGAAACCTCCAAGTCTGTTGAAGTGCGAGACGTCGGAACTCCCGACCCATGTCATGACTCCCGACCGTCGGAACTCCCGACCTACGTCAGAACTCCCGATGAACCAACCCGAGAACAACAATTTTACAGCTGCTGGACAAATACCGGACACGTCTGGTATGAATACCGGACACATCCGGTATTGCCAGACCAGCAAGAAATCAGTTAGCACTTTTGTCGCTCAAATAATCAAACCTCACATGGGTTGGCTTGAGCACTTATGAAACATTATCTATCAACATGATGCATCC
Source organism: Miscanthus floridulus (assembly GCF_019320115.1). NCBI lineage: Eukaryota > Viridiplantae > Streptophyta > Magnoliopsida > Poales > Poaceae > Miscanthus > Miscanthus floridulus. Next base: position 94,107,555 of record NC_089581.1, on the reverse strand, counting down.
CTCTTAGTAGTACGGCATACCTATTAAACTCAAGATCAAAGGAAAAATGAATTTATACCACTTGAGTTGATTTCTTTTGAATTGATGCCGTCCCTTCCAATCTTCATCAAGTAAGGGTGCTAACAAGTTGATGTTGATCTTTTCACTTGAGCATAGCCATCTTGAGCATGTGACTTGATTCCATTCATCAAATTTGAATAATCCCAAATGTATCAAGTCACTTCCATCAAATACTTCATTATAGATTTGATTCTTCACATCAATATGACCATCTTAGCTTGATTAGTACCTCAACTAAATGCAAGTACTTTCTTCTTCACCCTAGCTAGGTTCTTCGGCCGCCAAGCCGTTGCTTGCCCTTCACCCTTGCTTAGTACCTTGAAGCCTTTCCTTGCTATCTTCACCATCTCAAGCCATCAAGTCACATCTTGTGTTGAATCATCCATTCATATGTATTGTTATCTTTTTCATTTTAATTTAGCAAGCTTCAAATATGAGACCATTCCATATGCAATCCCTCATGTCTCATTAACTAATAATCATGAGCTTGCTTTCACATAGTACATGGAAATCCCACAAGAAATAAGCCTTCACATGAATTCCATTTGCATTGTTGTCTTGTGCTTGAACTAGATTGTTTATACAACAACACATCATTTTGGCTTTCATTAAGTACCTGTGAGATAACCTATTACCTGTTCACACTTAGCAAATGGGTTAGTCCTTTAATCACGTTGTCATTCAATCATCCAAAACCCACTAAAGGGCTAGATGTACTTTCAAGTTTTCCATCGATCGGCATATGAGTAATTAAACAGTTACGACTGGCATAGACATTGTCTGTTGGTTACTCAGTTTCTTATAGCCTCGAAGGATGTTTACCCCGTCTATGATCTCATCCCTTATGAAAGGTTGTGCTCAAGCTACTTTAGTAGAGAACTGCTTTTCAGACTTATGAATGAACATTGAACCATTGTAATGAGTAGCTTTCAGAAGCTTGCAGTCTAGTGCAAAGTTCACGTGGTCCATGCTATATTCACTAGGGAAATAGGTATTATGGGTAGTTAGTTTATGCTCTATAGTACTCTCCGTATCTCAAGAACGAAGTGCTGTGCTGACGTGGATTCCTCCTAAAGTGACAATGCTTCATGGAAGTCAATGAAGGAAATTCTTCCGACAAAACTTACTACAAAGAGCAAGTAGCAGAAAGTGTCTTGACCAAATTAGCCTCTCTGATACTCCAAAGTTAAGTAGCCTAAAGATATCACTGATGTTGGAAAATGGATGACATGCTTCTCTTCCCATAAAAGTCTTTCGCACCTAATCTCAGGGCCAGATTCTCGTAAGGGGGGAGGGCTGTAACACCCTAGGTGTTTGTCACCAGTTAAGCAATGGGTTTGAGCTCAAACATGACATGTTAACTGGTGATGAAGGTGTCAAAATCAAATCTACAAGAGCGAGCTCCAACTTAAACTTGGACAATGCACCTTTGCTTACATGTGGACCCTTGTTAAGATTATGCAAGAGTAATGTTAAACATGCTTATTTCATGTACATTACATCAACATGCATCCCTCTTGACCAGTGGAAAAGTTTCATGAAGTTTGGAATCAAGAAGTCACATGAAATGATAAGTTATAATCTTTCTTGGATTGCTTTATTAAGCAAATGGGAATATGAGATATCAACCAAACCTTGCTACATTACCCAAATGAGTCCAAATGAACTCTACAACAAAAGTCATGAAGGGTTCATGTTGAGCAAGTGGCCAGAAAATGTTTCAATAGATCAAAAAGGATAATTTAAGCTTTATCGTGATGCTACTTTGACTTGGTTTGAATAATGGATTAGAATGTTTGCATGGCAGTGGAACCTAAATAAAAGTTATAGTTCATCTTATGTAGAACAAACTTTGTTTAATGGTCAAGAGCTAAATCAGTGCCTAGATTAGCCAAACAGAGATCACAAGAATCAACATTTTACTAATTTTGGAACTTAGGAATTTTTTCTAAGTCAAAGTGAGTTTACAGTTTTGATGTGCCTGACTTTGTGATGATGCAACTTGCTAACCTTTGCGAATTAGATTAGATCACTTAAGCAAAGTTGGCGCTCGTATGTAGATCTACAACTTTCATTAATAGAGTCTTTGCTAACTCGTCGAGGTTTAGGAGTTACGGAGGTACGAAGTTTGGGTTTCAGACGTATTTTTGAGGTAGTATTGTGGCTAATTCAAGGCTTTTGAATTGGATTTCTGTGGCCGACCATTGTAGACTACTCCCGCTGCGTGGGAGCTGTACACCGGCCCTGCCCCCACACGTCGTAGTGCGTCGAAGTTATGAGCCGAGCTAGCGCCGTCTCGCCCTCCATCTCCCTCACTTCCTCACTCAACCTCCCTCATCCACCCCCATTCCTAGTTCATGCACAGACAACCACTGGGAGCACCACATCGAGTGCCGCGACGTCGCTGTTGCCGCGCCTTGCTCCAATCCCCCGCACCAACAGCACCACCATGGCCCTCGCCATGTCCTCGACCTAGCTGTGATGCTGTTTGAATGAAGGTGAGGCCCCTAGAGCCGAGGCTATGGCCATGGCTGCCATTGCCGCTGCCTAACACATGCTCAATGTGGCTGTGCTGCCTTGGGTCGTCTCTCTGCTTCCTTGTGCTTGCTCTAAGTACGCATTAGGATGTCGAAGCTCCACCGATGCCTCATTGTGCTGTCGTGGCCAACTTCGGCGGGCTCGTCGCTACAGCTCGCCACCACCGGCACAACCATCGTGGCTGCAGCATGCGTGCGTGCCCAGGGCACCACCGGTCGTCGTAGGCCGTGCTGCATGATCTAGCGGCCGTGCTCCACTACTGTGCCCCTCCGACGCCTCTCCCTCATCGCCGGCAAGCACCCCATCACCGACGCCGGCCTCCCCTGCTCCCTACAGCGACTCAAGGAAGAAGAAGGACCATGGGCTTGATTAAGGGACAAGGAAGGGGTCTAAGTGAGAATCCGTGACTCAGTTGAATAGTGTAGCCGAGTGCAATTTGATTCAGGAAAAATTGAGGGGCCTCATTGCAATTGCATTTTTCCTTTATGCATTTATTTTGGCTAAATTTGAAAAATCATAACAAATTGTAGAAAAATCATAAAATAGAAAATGAGGATTTTTGGAATCCTTGTGAAATTCTCTATGCATTAGATCTATAATATTGCATATTTTAGTTTAAATATTTTGCTGTAAAAATAGATTCATGCAGTTAGGTTTTTAATACTAGTTGTGTATTGTCTTTTTCATAACTGCAGTTATTTTGCTCAAATAAACGTGAAATTTTTATGGAGTGCTAATTAGGTGATGGTTAATGTTTGGTAAAAATGTTAGGATTTTTGGTTTGACAGTTTAAGATCTATAAAAATAACAAATTCCCTGTGTTGCTTTGCTCCTATTCTAAATAGGCCGGCATGTTTGTATTAATTGGCTTAGTTAAGTTATGAATCATGATTCGATGACAATACATGAGTTGTAGTACTTTTATTAAGATTTCCAAAAAGCTAAAGAGCATAATTTTTGGTTAAGTATATTTTTAGTTATAGTTGCTTAAATTTCTGTGGCTGTTTCTGCCGAAACCCAGATAGGGTTTCCTTGTTAGTACTGTGGGGCCTTTTTAATTGTACAATTAACTCTAGGTGTTTATAACAAAGTTGTTTAAAATTTTCTAAGCTTTCTAAAAAGTCTAGAACCACAATTATTAGACATGTGTAACTCTAGCTATAGCTGTTTAAAGTTGCATATCAGGTTCTGTCCATGTTTTGGATAGAGATGCATTCATTGGATTAATTGAACTTGTTAACTGTATAATCATCTTATGATGAGAATAAGAATGTTGTAGGTAACTTGATAAGATTTTCAAAAAGTTATGATTCATGATTGTTGGAGGTCTAGAACTCTAGTTATGCTTCTCTGAAGTTCCTATCAGTTTTCTGTACCACTTCGGTTTGGGTTTCATGTGCAGTTTTGATTGTGCAATTATTTTCGTGGTGGAAATGATGTTTGCTGTGGTTGTAGGTAATTTCATAATCTTTCTTGTGTTCAAATTTCATGACTATAGGACTAATAATTTAGGAGCTATAGATTTTATAAGTTCATTGTCAGATTTTGCATGCTTTCTGTACAGATCTAAAAGATTGTGTTGTTTGACTTAGGTAACCTTTGAATCATGTCTTGGAGATAATATAAGAAGTGTAGTGATTTTCATGGGCTTTCCAAATTGTTAAAGATCACACCTTTTGGTGGTCTAAATTTCTAGTTATATGCTTGAGAAGTTGCATGGCAGAATCTATCCAACTCTTGATAGAGGTGCTCAATTGTGCTTGACTTATGATCACTTGATAGAAAAAGGTTTTAGATAATTTAATAAGCTTTTTAGAAAGTTAAGGTTCATGCTTGTTTGATGTCCATAACTCTAGATATGCATTGTTAAAATTACTTCAACTTTTTCGTCCTAGTTCTGTACAGATCTAAAACATTGGCATGTTTGACCTGGTTAGCTTTGGAATAAGCTTTTGGATGATAATAACAATATTGTAGGAAATTTCATTAGCTTTCCAGAAAGTCTAGGATCACCCTTGTTGGATGCTTATATCTCTTAGTTATAGTTAAAACAAGTGACTGCTGTGCTGCTGTCCAGATTTCTATACATGTGCTAGGTGATTGTTTTGGCTAGCTCTTGTTTTGGCTAAATATGTTGGTTAGTTCCTGATCGATGCATGTTTGCAATATCTGAACTTAAGTTCACTTGTGTGTCATGCCTAATATGCTTGCTATCCCTCTATAATAGGTTGTGTGATGTTTAGTTAAATAACCCTAGGTGCCTATGTCTTGCATGGTCTTATGTTTGCCCTGAATGCTATTATGTGACGCATCTCATATTACCATTCTTTATATTCATGCAGTTGCATCTCATCTAGGCACACTAGATGAACGATGTGAAGGACATGATGTTGGAGCCAAACCCGAAGATGGTGTATGGTGGACCTATCTCGAAGATGGAAGGACTAGACAAGTGCTAGGATGGGAGATGCTCGCCAAGCGAGTGTCATCTAACAAACACAGACCTAGTGTTGGATCATAGACAAGCCCTGGAGCATTCTAAGCCTCCTATATTTTTACAAATATCACATGAGTCCTTTATGTTTGATGCATTAGGTTATAAGAGTTGATTGGAACCACTTGATGCATATAATTTTCTTGTCTAGAAATATACACCTTTAACCCTTTGTAGGTCCAAGATCGAATATATGCTTAGCCATACTTAGACCGGTAGAAGTCGGGTGATTTCCTGTCTCCTGCGAGATATAGGTGGATACCAAAGCATGGTTGGCTGTATTTGCTATCGTGGAAAAGAACCATGGGGTAATGTAAATGGAGGCCGGGCGGAGTCTATGTGTAGGTTGACTCATGTGATTTCGTCTATGCCAATTAAGGACCGTATCATTGTTGGATGTTTTGACGAGATTGAATGCATGCCTATCACTTAGTTGGCCGGATCACTTAGTTGGCACAAGTTAGTTGCTAATCTAGAGATGAATAGCTATAATTAACTTGATGACCAAAGTATAATTGTACAACCGAATTTGTCACGTTTTATGCAAATTGTTGTCAAGCTAGCTCCACTTATAAAGCCTTGCATAATCCTTGGTGTCACTTTATTTTTGGTTTATGATGGGTAAGTCTTGCTGGGTATATTCGAGTACTCAGGGTTTATCCCACCATGTTGTAGGTGAAGTTTCGGCCTACTGAAGGGCTCGGTGGCTCTATATTTATTTCTCATCTGTATGCTTTTATCTGAGGATGTCACTTATGCTAGCAATGTATTTGGAACTTATATTAATGTAATCATTGAAAGCTATGTTGTTTTCACTAATCGGTTTTGAAACCCAAACTTGTACTATTATTTGTGAACTCATTTGTAATATTATTTTTGCTGCAACTCTATGTATGTGATGTGTATTTGCTTAATCACGCGATCTTGGTTGTGATGTTGATTTACCGAGGTCCTTCATGACACTCGGTGGACTACCAGGTTTATATAAGTGAAAGTATGCGCGTGTCAACGTGTTAGCGGGGATAGCCATACTTGATCTTGTATAATTTGGGTGGTTCTGTCACAATAACCAACCCATACTAGACTTAGTGAACAAACATGTTGACAATTAAGCTTCACTAGCTTTGAAATCAACCAAGTATAGATTCTCATATCTAAAGCTTTTGAAGATCAAGTTAGAGCCATCTACACTTATGATCTCTACATCATCTACCCCAAATATGCACTTAAATCCAAGATCACACAATTGAGCCATGGATAGCAAATTGAAATTCAAGCTCTCAACAAGCAACACATTGGAAATGCTCATGTCATTGGATATTGCAATCTCACCAAGCCCTTTGACCTTGCTTTTGCTATTGTCACCAATTGTGATACTATCATAACCATTGCTATCATTGGTGTTGATTGAGTTGAACATTCTTGCATCACTGGTCATGTGTTGAGTGCATCCACTATCAAGAACCCAATGCCTTCCTCTAGCTTTATAATTGACCTACAAAAGAAGATCAATTCATTTTAGGTACCCAAACTTATTTGGGTCCTTGAAGGTCAGTTACTAAGCTCTTTGGTACCCAAATAACTTTCTTCTTTGAGCCCATCCATGGTGCACCAATGAACTTAGAATGAACACCATTAGTACCCTTAGTAAGCACATAGAAAGAATCGAGCTTAATTGAGGATACATTAGCTTGTGATTTCTTGTTCATGCACTTTTGCTCTATGTGACCAACTTGCTTCCTACTAGTGCAAAACCGACCATTGTTCTTCACAAAACTAGTATTATGAGGGGCAAAGGCTGCCTTGCCTTTCTTGGGGGTATAGCCCAATCCTTCTTTGTAGAGAGAAGCTCTTTGGCTACCCAAGCACATAAGCAAGCGGTCCTCACCACCATAGGCTTTGCCTAAGGCGTGAGTGAGCTTATTGACCTCCTTCTTCAAGGTCTCATTCTCAACCATAAGTGAGGCATCACAAGTGAAACCATCACTCATAGGTGAAGTGGAAGTGGATGAGGAGCTACATGAAGGGTTAGCGGAAGCAACAACAATAGACTTATAGAAAGATTTATCAATTATGTCACATGTTAAGACTTTGTCACATGTTACAACATGCTCCTTCTAATTTTGCTCATCAAGTAGAGAGGATGGGCTTTTTCAAGCTTCTTGTGAGCCTTGCCAAGCTTCTCATGGGCTTCCTCTAGCCTCTCATGAGATGCATTGAGCTCATCAAAGGCTTGCTTAAGGGCTTTTAGTTCCTTACGCAAGTCTTTGCATTCTCTTCTCTTAATGTCAAAATGTTCTTTAGCATCTTCTAACATGTCAATTAGTTCATCCTTAGTGGGTTCATCATCATCATCACTTTCACTTTCATTATCATGTTCCTAATCACATCCATCATCACAAGTTTGTACCTTAGTGGCCTTAGCCATGAAGCAAGTCGATGGAGTGTCGAAGAGAGAAGACTTCTCATTTATAGCAATGCTTGCAAGAGACTTCTTCTTGGTGGTCTTGTCATCATCACTATCATCATCATCACTTGAGGAAGCATCAATATCCCAAGTAACCACATATGAACCACCCTTCTTCTTCTTCTTGAAGGTCATCTTGTCCTTCTTCTTCTTCTCCTTTTTATCCTTCTTGCTCTTCTTGTCATCATCATCATTATCGCTATTGTATGGGCATTGAGCAACAAGATGATCTTTGCTTCCACACTTGAAGCACCTTCTTGACTCTTCCTTGTTCTTGGATGAAGACTTCTTCCTTCTAGCACAATAGCCCTTCTTCACCTTGAATTTACCAAATCTCTTCACAAAGAGAGCCATCTTCTCATCATCCATATCATCAAAGCTTGAATCATCATCTTCACTTGATGTATCTTGCTTGGCCTTGCCCTTTGATGATGATGTGGCTTTGAGTGCCACACTCTTCTTCTTCTCATCTTTCTTCTTTCTTTTCTTCCTTTTCATCATCATCTCTATATGTGTCATCGGTCATCACATCTCCCAACACTCTATTTGGTGTCATTGTGTGCAAACCACTCCTCACTAGCAAAGTGACCAACATGCCAAATCTTGATGGTAAGCATCTCATGAACTTATGAGAGAAGTCCTTGTCCTTTACTTCTTCACCAAGTTCTTTGAGATCATTGACTAGCACTTGTAGCCTATGGAACATCTCTGACACACTCTCATCATCCTTCATCTTGAAGCTTGCAAATTTCTCCTTGAGAACGTATGCCTTGGCACCCTTCACCGCTTATGTGCCCTCAAATGATTCCTCCAACTTCTTCCAAGCCTCATGAGCCATTTCAATGTTTTTGATTTGCTCAAATGTTCTCTCATCAATTGCATCATGAATGGCACTAAGAGCAATGTCATTGTTTTGGAGTAGCACTTCTTCGCCCGTGGTGGGATTCTCTAGATTGGCTATCTCAATTTTGGTCTCCACCACCTTCCACACCTTTCTATTGATTGACTTGATATGTGTGGTCATCTTTGACTTCCAATATGGATAATTTGTGTCATCAAATTGGGGTGGCTTCTTGGTGTTGTTTATTTGAGCCATTTTGACACTTAAGGTTGTTAAGCCTCAAATCATGGTGACCACAGCTCTGATACTACTTGAAAGGTCCTAATGGCTAGAGGGGGGGTGCATAGCCTATAAAAATTTCTACAACAACACTAGGTTAGAAAAATATGAGGCGAAGCAACTCTTGTGCTAGCCTACCAAAAATGCAAGCCACCTACCATAATTCTAGTTACTTTAGTCTCTAAGCATACAATGCTAGGTCACTACCACTAAGTTGGTGAGCTCTAAAATACTAACTAAAGAGCCTCACTAACCACTAGACAAGATACAAGCTAGCTCTCAAACTAATTACACTAAAGAGCGTAGCAACACTAGAAATGTAAATACAAGAGAGGGAATGTGATGTTTATACCACCGTGGTAAGAGAAGATCAATCAATCACAATGAATACCAATGAAATCCTGGTGATAAGATGACACAATGATTTTTCACCGAGGTTCACTTGCTTGCCTATAAGCTAGTCCCCATTGTGGCGATTCACTCACTTGGAGGTTCATGCGCTAATAGGCATCACACGCCTAACCCACAATTGGGTGCCGCACAACCAACACAAGATGAGGATCACACAAGCCACGAGCAATCCACTAGAGTACCTTTCGGCTCTTCGTTGGGCAAAGGTCAAGAACCCCTCACAATCACCACGATCGGAGATGGAGACAAGCACCTTCCTTTGCTCAATGATCGTCGCTGCACCAAGCCATCTAGGTGGTGGCAACCACCAAGAGTAACAAGCAAAATCCATAGTGAAACACAATCAACAATTTCCTCTAGATGCAATCACTCAAGCAATGCACTTGGATTCACTCCTAATCTCACAAAGATGATGAATCGAAGATGGAGATGAGCGGGAGGGCTTTGTCTAAGCTCACAAGGTTGCTATGTCAATGCAAATGGCTAAGAGAGTGAGCAAGAGCTGGCCACATGACTTAAAAAGGGAGCCAAAAGGAATAGAGCCGTTGGCCCCCTGTCTGCACTTTTCTCGAGGTGACCGAACATGTAGGTCATGCTGACCGAACGCACCAGCCCTAGCATTCGGTCGCCGATCGCCGTCCACATGTCCCCCGCGTTCAACGACGATCGCCCGATCACCATGGTTAAAAACAGCCACGCAAGTGATTAAGTGACAATTGGACATGCATGACACAGACCTGATGCGGCCACCCGACGTCTACTTGCACCAACCTGTGCCCTTACCAAACCATGACCAAATGCTCTGCTGCCCTGACCTAACTCCACCGCATAGCGTCCGGTCACTTCCAGAGAGGTTTTAGAGCGCCCAAACCACGATCAGACACGTTAGATCCACCTTGACCGGACGTAGGCCAGCGTCTAATCCTACCTTCTCTTTTGGTCCCCAAGCTTCACGGCCGACATCAGCATATGTCACCTATGACTGGATGCACCCCTTGCGCATTCGATTACTTCTTGCGCCTAAGTCCGGTCAAAGACCGAGGGCACACCCTTGTCTGCATGGTTGACCGAACACGCAAGTCTATGGTCTGATCCTATGTTTGATCACACCTGTGACCTCCTCAACTACACAAACATTGCCACCCTTGCTCAAATGTGCTAACCACCAAGTGTATCACATTGTGCACGTGTGTTAGCATATTTTCACAAATATTTTAAGGGTGTTAGAACTCACTAGAATCTAAATGCATATGTAATGAGTTAGAACAACAAGTGGCACTTTGATAACTGCATTTCACGATGAGTTTCATCCCTCTTAATAGTATGGCTATCTATCCTAAATGTGATCACACTCGCCAAGTGTCTCGATCACCAAACCAAAAAGCTCCTATGGATATCACCTTTGTCTTGAGCTTTTTGTTTTTCTCTTTCTTCTTTTCCAAGTCCAAGCATTTGATCACCATGGCCATGACTACCTTCATGATCACATCATTTGCTCCACCACTTGGAATGTGCTACCCTATCTCATGATCACTTAGAGTAAAAAGGTTAGCACCTAGGGTTTCATCAATTCACCAAAACCAAACTAGAGCTTTCACCTTCGACAGGTGACGGAGGTGAGGTTGCTATGACTTGTCGATGATGGCCTTCTTCTGCTAAAGGAAGTCACCAGGGTGGAGGGCCTGCTGCTAGTGAGGTGCTCCCCAACCCACATCCTAGGGAAATGGTGTCCTTCACCAATTTCCATGAGTGCGGGTTGGGGATTCCACCGTTGGATTTCCTTCGGGGATTCATTTGGGAGCATGACATCCAAATGCAGCATGTCCCTCCAATAGTGTGCTATAGCTTCATGTGGTCGTTTATGAGGCCATCCTTGGGATAGAGCCCAACAAAGACCTATTCCGGTGACTCTTCGAAGTCATGAGTTGGTGGGTGCTAGGGGTCCACTAGTGGAGCAGTTGGCCCCTATGGGTGGGATGAACATCTAGATGTGTTCTAGGGTGTCTCATCTCTACCCATGCCTACCGTTGAGGAGTTTGAACTCTGGCTAGCATGAAAATTAGTTCTACATTCTAGATGACACCTCCTGCCACCTTGCTTTATTTCTCGATTGCCCCTCCTAGTGAGGTCAGCCTCCTAGGGTCAAGGGTGCAATGGGAAGTGACTGGCGGAGGTGGCAGAGATCTTGGAGATTCTCAAGGGCCAAGTGTTGGCCAGTTTGGATGGCGTTGCGGTCCTTCGGGTCATGGTCGAGCATCGGGTCCTTCCATTGAAGCAGCAGGCTCATCTGCTGTGTGACTATGTTAGGGCTGAAGACCCAACCCATGAGGCTATGGAGGAGCTAGAGGATGATGCAATCATGCAGTAGATGGCTAGGCTAGTTAGCATAGGGGTCATGGTCACTACTGAATGTGTAGTCTTGGTGTTTTTGGAGAGCCATCATCCTGACCTGGTGAGTTGCCTCTTCTTATGTTCCTCCCCTTGTCCAAGGACAACATCAGTCAGGTGGTCACTGATGTAGCTTGTCTCTTGGTAGTCTGTGCCATTGTTTTGCTCCTACTTTTCACATTCCCTGTCCCAAAGGCATCGATCATGCTACCCAGGAGCAGGTGTCTATTGGTGAGTGGAGGTGGCTTTGGGCGGGAAAATTGCTCAAGAGGGTGGAGCGTTGAAGGCATTGAGCTCTACTTCTTTATGAAGGTGGTGCTGATGGAGGTGGGATCTGGAGAGCAATTTTGACATAGAGTCAAAGGTGTTCTGGTGTGTCCTTGCCGAGTCCTAGAGATCGAGAGATGGTGCTGAGGTCGAGCAGTAGTGGTCATGTGGCGCATGTCAGTGAATAAGGATGGGGCCGTGCGGAAGTGCTTGGCCACATTACTGTTGAGGAGGCTGAGTCTAAAGTGCCCTTGTGCCACCAATAGTGGTGGCTAGGGCTTTTCATGCTTGGTTCCATCTGGCCTATCCTCGATCAGTTTGTCGTCATTTGGCCATGAGGCCAGAGTTATTGGGCGGTCGGAGGCCGATGCCGTCATCATGACTTGGGTCTGCTCGTTGGCTTTTGGTCCCATGGCATTAGATGTTGAGACCCCTATTTCCGGTTTCGCTCTCAGGGGATAGGTGTGATGAGACTCGTCGTCCCTCTTCAGTGAGTCGCTTTGGAGGGTGCGTTACCCCCTGGCCCCTTTCTTTTAACGGTGGAGCCTATGTCATCTTTTTCCCTTGTCTTTAGGAGGTTCTATTGTAGGGAGATTTTTTCCAGGCTTGGGATCGCCAAGCTGTTGGGCTTCACGAACCAACCCATTCGGCTAGGCCTTCCATCGAATCATGATGAGTCCATGGTGACCGTTGCCTGATGGATTCCCCTCATGACCCTATGTCCACCGACTGCGGGTCAGGGCTGCTCCAATGCTAGAGTGGGGGCATGCGCGATCGAGGTGGAGGCCCCAGATGTAGGTGAGAATGAGGCAACTGCTGTCCTAGAGGAGGGAGCGGACTTGCCATTCAGCATTGATCTGTCGCTCGTGAGGATGGTAGCCGGTGATGTTGATGAGCCAGCGTTGGTTCCTCGCATTAAGGAGGCTAGACCTAGCGAAGACCTTCTCATTTGGCTGCACCCCTTAGACCCCTAAGAGGCTCTATTCGTAGTGAACGACATGGCTGAGTAGGCCGCAGTGGGCTGGTGCCTCATGGAGCCATGGGGAATCCTGGTGACCATATCGGAGTTGGTCGATGCAGCTGCCATGGTCACTAGTTTGGGTGTGGAGGCCCAACAGCTGATGGCCGAGGAGGTCGCACCCTGCGAATAGGTTAGGTCCTACCGCTCTGCTTAGTCTTTTGAGCTAACTATGCGAGTCATTCCTTTAGCTGGTCAGTAGGGTTACTTCTTTCTTCTTTTGTAGGGATTGGGGAGGGCTTCAATGGAGAAGTCCCGGTGTTTGTGCCTGGCCCTCTAGGTGCGGTCGAGGGGCGCTGTGAATCGCGACTGCCTAGCCAAGGTGGAGGCAGAAGTACAATGCCTATGGGAGGAATTGGAGGCCTCCCAAATAGCATAGGTGGCCCTCCGCGAGGGCCTAGTCAATGCTATTGGAGGGGTTGACTCATCCCAAGAGTGGCTCATGGAATAGGGGGCACAAGATCAATCTCCGATCAATTTGCTGATGACCTAGGTGGCTGGCCTCAAGGTGGTGGTGGCCACTCAGGAGGCGAAACACACCACGACGGACACTACTCAGGACAAGGCCAAGCAGGGTCATCAGTGCCTCGAAGCTAAGTGTTAAGGCCTTCATTCTAGTTGCAATGGTGAGTTCTTTTTTGCCCGCATTAGGTCTTAACTTGATGGCCATGTTTGATTGTGGATCGACTGCTTGTTTTAGGTTTGCATGCGAGGGTGCTCTCGGATTTGGAGGCAAGGACGGCCATAGAGTTGAGGGCATAGGAGGTGATTGCGGAGCTGATGGTGCTGACTAGTTTTGGGTAGGCCATGTGCAACGTCATGCTTGGTGTCGGCTAGTGGGAGTGCCCAGCTAGCGCTTTGTCTTGACAAAGCTCATCATTGGGTAGACCCCATGGTCTCTATAGGGGTTCACAGTGGTGTGCTTGCGGCCTTGACGTTGGTCAACTCCGACTACACATAGATTACGATGCCATGGGACAAGGATACTCATCAAGGAAGTCTGACACTGAGATCCTTACCGTTGGCAATTCCGCCGCTCATGGCATAGAGGTCCTCACGAGTAAGGTGCCGGCTACCACTGTTCATCTCCAGTTTTAGGCTTCTGATGTATAGGAGTTTCTAGTGTAACTGACTGGGACTTTGTGTGTATGTCATTTTTGTAATGAATATGTTTGGGTTCAGTGCACATGATGGCGCATGATTGGCATATTCATTTGCCATTTTGCTTTTCTTTTCATTCAAATTAGAATGTGCTTCATCTCTCCTAGCCTTGTGCTTGTGGGTGTGCATTTTAACCTAGGGGTTGGCCCATGGGGCTAAAAGATGCACAATCCGTAGGAGCAGTGAGGCATCAATGGCGAGCTACAGATCTAGCATGATGTGAGAAGAAAGCAATCGAGCAGCAAAAGATTTCTCTCCTTTCTCTCCTTTCACTTTGATCGAGCGAGTTCCCCATTTCCTTTCAGTCCTGTACGAGCAGGAGATCAAGGTGTGGATCACTAGTTTGTCATGACATGAGGCGTGGTTGGAAGGAGCTTGAAAAGGACCAGGTCGCTAGGACAATGACAAATAGTGTTGTGCCATATGTCATGTGTATGTACCTATGTGTGTAGCCCCACGAGTGAGTCATGTCCAGCTAGTGAGCGCGAGTTCGGATCGAGTCACTTAGGAGTTAAGCGCTACTAGGATGTAACTGTGTGGGCATCATGCTATCTGGTTTGCCCTATGTTGATGGTAGTTAACAGACATTAGAAACCATTAGTATAACTTGAATAAGGGCATGAAAATAATCACCAATAGAGACTTAGGGGCTTAAACTAACAAATTCCACAAGTTTTGGTGAATCTGTGTTTATAGCAGGGTTTATCTAGAAAACCATCAAGGTAGACCTAGATGTCAGAAGTAATCGTGCTTATCAGCGGTGAAAACAACTTCAGAAGGTTCTAGAGGACACCAGAAGCCAAACCACCAAAGAAGACCGCAAGATGTTGCCCGACCCCACCTATAGGCCGACCAGCCCCTAGGGCCCACTGTTAGCCTCCTCCTTCGAAAGTTGGTTCTCCACTGCCTTAGGGTTTGCATCTGTGCCATCCTTTCAAATCGGTTTGATCCAAGAGCTCAAAATTGATGCTACGGCCTATATATACCAGCCCCTACCCCCTCCCTTAGGCATAAGTCATTTAATTAAGAAGGTAGAAACCCTAACCATCCTTAGAGCTCCACCATATTCTAGGGCATAGCTAGCTAGGCTAGGTTTAGAAGAAGGCAAGCTTCGCATGGATTTTAGATCTTGTCAAGAGCATGGCTTGGTATAGCCCCTTGTATCTTCTTTTGTATCTTTCATTATTCATATATTTGCTATAATTGATTCGACATTGTTCTAAATAGTATTCATGTTCCTAGTTATCATGTTCATCGTCTACTTTGATTATATGCTTAGTATAGTTAGATTATCCTCATGTTCAAGCGTAAGTTCATATAGCACTCGCTCCAAGGTACCAGGGGTGACTGGTCAACATTGTGTAAGCATGGTGCTTATATGTTGTTTACCTACGGATGCACCCTATATTCCTGAGCCATGAGGTAGATCACGGGATGTGACACTCCCAGTTGAGTCCTTTGTAGTCCACTCCCTGAATATAGGATAAGTAGGATCTAGTTACGATGGAAGACAAGCTCTGTTCTTAATCTTCCTTAGTAATATCCCTTATGTGTAGATATGAAGTTGATCTTAGCCATAATTACTAAGTGTAATTACACTAATCAATGTATGCTTTGACTTGTAATTAAGAATGACCTAGGAATTATTCCTCTAATATTCTACTTAACCATGCTATTGCCATAGAAAAGAGTACTCTGAGTGATCAATTATCATTTATCATTTACCATTCATATGTATTTATCCCTTGACTTACCCCTATTATGAGTAGAGTAATGGTTATGGTTTATCTCTCCATCATATGTATAAGTTATCAATATATTCTATTTGCCCATCCTTCCTTGTGGTAAAAATATAAATAACGATACCTAGAATACTCCCTGGGTGAAGTGCTACAATGGTATATTATCTATGCGCTTGCAGATCCCTTTCATATATATACATTCTTTCTAGTCACATAAAATACTAAAGTACTTCTTAGTGTCATTCTAGAGGTGGCACTAGGTAGTACCAACAAGTATTTCTAGGCACCATCGCTAGGGATGACAACTTAGTAAAAGTGATTCTAAGAAATGTCAACAAACATTAGGTGTCTACTTAAACAAGTGATAAGTTAATAAATACTAACAAGCATTTCTAGCGTCGTTGCTAGGGGAAGGTAGCTAGGCAATCATGGAATATTGATAAACTTGTACTTATTGATGTGATCGAGATAACCACTGACCTCTGCTCAAATAGGCTGACCCTTGTTCTATCTACTTTTATATCATTATGTAGGGTAATGTATGACCAGTTTTGACCTTCCAATAAACTACATTGAAGATCTAGAAGCATTAATCCAGAGGACTAGAGCTAAACTCAAGAAAGTTTCAGCTTTAGAATCAAAAGACAACCAGATAAGGCGTAGCTTAACACCAGATTTTGAAGCCATGGCTAACAAGACACTCCGTGAGTTCTCTGCTCCAACTACGGCCAACATCCGTACTAGACCGACATTTAATGTCGGAGATAATAGTTTTGAGCTCAAACCTAGCTCTCATCAACATGGTGCAAGCTAGCCAATTTTGTGGAAAGGCACATGAAGATGCGAGTGCTCATTTCCAACATTTCCTAGGAGATCTACAACACTTTCACTATCAAAGGAGTATCCAAAGATGCCATATTACTCTGCCTTTTCCCATTCTCACTTTTAGGGAAGGAGAAGCAATGGTTCTATGCCAACAAAGATAGAAATACTACATGGGATAACTGCTCCACTGCTTTCCTAGCAAAGTCTTTCCCATAGGCAAGACCAATGCTTTGCGTGTAAGAATTTCAAGCTTCCAACATCAACACGATGAATCTGTCCCTGAGGCATGGGAATGCTTTCAAGATTACATATCATAATGTCCTCATCATGGGATGGAGAATTAGGCTACTCATTCAGACTTTCTACCATGGGTTGACAAATAGTACCCATGAGAATATGGATGCTGCTATTGGAGGTACTTTCCTATCACTCACAATCCTAGGTGCAATAGCTCTCATGGAGAAGATGGCCTCCAACCAAGGTTGGAATGAAGAATGTCTTTAGACTCACAAGAGAGGTGGAGGTATGCATCAACTCAAGGAGGTAGACATGCTGTCTGCCAAGATGGACCCTGCTCATGAAGAAGCTCGAAGATCAAGCTAATGAGAAGCAAGAAGTCATGCATATTCATGATTCCTGCATGACATGTGAAGAGTGTGGAAACACTAGGCATTTAGGGAACAACTGTCCTGAAACCCACAAGGATGTGAACTTTGTCAACAACTACTTTTGTCCTCAATAGAATCAAGGATGGAATCAGCAACAAAGGCCAAACTACCAAGATAATTACCAAGGTAACTATCAAGGTAATAATTACAATAATTTTAATAATCAATCATCCTTGAGAGAATTAATTTTTGGCCAAGCTAAAATTATGGAGGGACTTATCTAGAAAATTAGCTTCCAATGATAAAATCTTAGAAAACATAAACAATAGAATGGATAGCTTCTCCTCTGCCATTAAAAACTAGCATAGCTTTAATAAAATGATAGAATCACAAATAGCTTAGCTGGCAGCCGTTGTCCTCCTACCAATAAAGGTAAGATTCTGAGGCAACTAAAAGATCTAGAAACTACAAATCTTGTTGATATTCATAATGTAGCATACTACTACATGGAGCCATCAATGGGAAGGTGGATAGGTTATTCCTTGCCTCAAAAGAAGGGTGATATAGGAAGATCAATCATCCCCATCAGCCATTGGACCTCACATTTTCCAAGAAGCTATATGTGACTTAAGAGCAAGTGTCAACATCATGCCAAAGGTAATTTATGATAAAATTAATGGAGATACTTTAGTTGTACACAAATATGCATTTGCAGCTTGTAGGTCAGTCACTTTGTTACCCTAAGGGAATTCTTGAAGATGCCATTGTACGAGTGCGATAGTCCAACATACCCGTAGACTTTGTGGTTTTGGAAATAGGTGGAGATGTTAGGGCACCCATTATCTTGGGCCGACCTTTCCTAAGCACCGAAATGCCATTATCTATGCAGACAGTGCCAAGATCTTCTTCACAATCAAGGACATGAAAGAGAAGTTCACTTTCAAGAATCATATCTTGCAATCTCCTTGTCATCCACAGACACCATATCTGCCTGAAGAGACAATAGTGAGCAAGAAGAAAAACAACAGGCAAAGAAGGAAGAACAAGGCTAGGCAGTCACAAGAAGAATCAGTCAATATGATCAACACACTTTGATCGGAGTACGGCCACCTCCTCACTTCACCATTCCTTACCAACAAGGAAGATCCAAGCGTACCGACAATCGAGTGTACCATTGAACAAAGAATCTTACATAACACCTTCTGCTGACATTGGGTCGGATGTCAACATAATGTCCAAGGTAATGTATGAATACTTATTTGGTGATGAACCTTTGTTCCCTACATATATGCAATTGTAGATGGCGGATCAATCAATCTAATTTTCAGAGGGAATAGCAAAAGATATCATGGTAAGAATACATGATCACTATGTCCTTGCCGACTTCATGGTTCTAGACATGGGAGAAGAAGGAGAAGATGTACCTATCAATCATTGGAAGACCGTTCCTCAACACTACTAACACGATCATCTATGTCAGATCTAGACAAGTCCACTTCCAATTCCTAGGAGAAAAGGTATGTTGCTATTTCAATAGTTATACCACTTATGAACAGCCAAAGAAGACCCGCTCCAAGAGGAGACACTAAACGTCCCAACGCAAGAGGAATCAACTCCCAAAAGATGAAGATGGAGAAGTAGAAGTTGTGAAGAATGAACCTACTACGCCAAAATGAAGTCCATAGACCAAGCAGTTGTGGAAGGAAAAAGTGGTGTCGTCATCAGAGTCACCATCATAAGAGGTGCAATCATCAGAGTCTCCATCTTTGGGACCAACAGATACACCCAAAGAATGAACAAGACTAGAGAAAAGTGTTGTTCGGAGGACTTAAAAATCCTAACCCTCGCCAGGAGGTAAAATTGGTAGTTATCCATATTTACTTTTTAGCATTGCATGAATTATTTTCACTTTAGCATATTTACTTTTCTGTATTAGCATTGTATTTAGAAAAAGAAAAGAAAAATTTTATTATTGCATTATAAAACTTTAAGCCCCATGTAAATACTTTTACGGTATGTAAAAACCCACAAGATTATTTACTATGGTGGCATAAAAATAAAAATATCATACATACATCTAGTTATATTGCATTTTGCATAACTAAAAATATAATAATAAAATATTAGAAAGACATCCTGCTAAAATTGTGCTAAATCAAAAATCATTCTAAGTCCAAGAATGACTAAATCTCCAGATGGCTAACCGCTAACTCTTTCATCCTAATTCGTTCCACGAGTTTTGGTGTTCTTGTTGACATTTTACAGGATGATGCACAAAATCAAGAGTAAGTTTACCCAATTGTATCCATCCCTCAGTCACCCGATGAATAAGGAGGACATCCGTTGGCAAAATCTGCTCTAAGTAGGATTACTCAACTTCAACAATTGACCATGACAACATCCAGCTTGAGGGAAGGACATCCCCCGTGTATCTAGATAAGTATTTCTTTCCCTTTTACAAGTGTGCTTTATTAACTAAAAAATGATGCATAACTAAAACAAAATAAAAATTTATCTTCGTACTATATATATATTAGTAAGGTGTGATCTTAAAAATGAAAACAAAATAAAAAGTGTGTCTAGTTTTCTAGTTTTAAGAGCTGAATAAATAAAAGGACTCTAAAGATAATCTCTTGAAATGGAAATGATGAATAGTTGCTCTAGTTCCTTTCAAGTACCTAGTTTTTAGCCTAGAATTCTCCCGAGTTTTGGATAAGATTGTTTTGATATGACAATTTACTCTGAACTTGAAACTTGTGAGTAGCATATGCTTGAACTAAGTCTAGGTAATTGACAGATATGATATAAGATGGTTTGAGCTGCTGTTTATCTTGTTCCAAGTGATACTAAAGTTTTGGAGATTTATCTTTTAAAAACATAAAAATTCTACGTGATGAGCTCTTGTATGATAAAGCTTGAATTCCTACTAGAGCCATATATATTTAGACTAGGAAAACTTCCACTCATATATGCTGCTTGTTTTGTATTGAGTTTAGTGAAGCTTTGTTGACCCTTATGAGAGGTTTGTCATGCTCTTAAAATCAAGATCACGTACACACCACCCACATATGCACTACTCCTACACTGGGGGTAGGCACAAAAATATGCCATTCCATTTAGATCCATCCCAAAATGTTTCACTCCAACACTGGGAGTGAACACCAAAAACATGCTCGATAGGTTATCCACCAAATAAATGCTCCCAATTTCTTGTTGCTATCTCTCAAAAAGTTTTATTGCAGAAAAGAAGCATGGGGCTATGCAAAAGTTATTCATAAAAAAGAGTTGAGAAAAAATGGATGAGTGTCTGAGATATCAAAAACAATGGGTACTCAGATGCCCACCTGAAAAAAAGAGAAAAGAAAAAAAGAGATGAATAAGATAGCCCATGTTTTCTTGCAAAGTTGTTTCTCAGTTTCAAAAGAGAGATATGTTTCTAAGGAGCATAGTAGAATTAGGTTAGCCACCATATATCCACACACATGCACATCTTGATTTAATTGTATGACTCAACTCTCTTTGGATCCTGAGGTTTGACTTTGCAGCTATAGTAGAACCAACCAATTTATAAGAGCACAAGTACAATAGCCACCCGCAAGTGATCGCACTGTCATACTTAAGCCCATATAAACCCGATAGTCCATCGAGTACCATGACGGGTCTCAATTAACCATCAACATACAACCAAGATTGTACATGATTCAACATATATGTCACATGTTACATAAAGTTCACAAATACAATTCATTCATCAAAGCACTGAATTAAGGTTATTACAAACTAAGTTCAGTAGATAGTAGCGGAAGGAAATTAAAAGTTTGAAACTAACAACTACCATCATAGTTCAAATACAGTGCCAACTCATGACTAGACTCCCACAAAAGCTCAGTATGAAGGATTAATAGGAGATGCCTGCCTAGGGCTCACTCCTCATCCATGGCGAGACAGAAGCAATTCTTGCAATAGTCGTGATAAACTATACCATCTGCAATAATGGGAATAAAACCCTGAGTATAAGAAGGTACTCAGCTAGACTTACCCATCAGTAAACCAAAAATAATGTGACTCCAAGGATTATGTGAGGCTTTATAAGTGGAGGTAGCTTGACAACATTTTGCATAAATAGCGACTAACTCAATTGTACAGTTATAATTCGGTCATCAAGTTAATTATAGCTATTCATCTCTAGATTAGCGACTAACCTGTGCCAAACATGTAGTATATCATTTAGTAGCATACAATAGTAACCATAGCCAGTGTAGTAATTCCATGTTCATCCGAACCATCACATTCCATAACACAATTACTACGATGTTGGGGCTAGCCAAGTTTCTCACTGTCTGGGAAAGATGGTGATTCAAATCAATTTCAACCAGCTGGGAATTTATTCCTAACACAAACCCAGGTAGACCAGATCAACGGTCACCTTAGGTCACCTTTGGTACAACTCAGGTACACATTTGGTGGGTTCACCCTGCGCCGCACAATCAAGGACAACTAGCTGCCAGGACGATCAAGACTACCCTACCCTTAGGCTCATGGCTGGCCCCCCACACATCCTTACTACCATCTAGAGTGCGCACTCTAATAGAGCGGGACCTGGCCTGAGTTGAGCTACTCGGCTTCGTGGTCGGAATGAGTTATCCAGCCAGCTAAGTGAGAGGCATGCGTTCAATCTTGTTAGAAGTGCCAACAATGGTACGGTCCTTAATCGACGCAGACAGAATCACATGAGTCCACCTACACATAGACTCTGCCCGGCCTCCATTTTCATTACCTCATGGTTCTTTTCTATGATAGCAAATATAGCCAACCATGCTTTGGTATCCACCTATATCTCGCAGGTGATAGGAAATCACCCGACTTCTACCGGTCTAAGCATGGCTAAGCATATATTTGATCATGGACCTACATAGGGTTAAAGGTATATGTAACTTTACAAGGTAGTTTTATGCATAAAGTATTTCCAATCAACTCTTATAACCTAATGCATCAAACATAAAGGACTCAAGTAATATTTTGTAAAACATTGGAGACTTAAAATGCTCCGGGGCTTGCCTTTGAGGAAAGAGGTTGGCCGGTGATCCGAGCACTCAAGGAGATCTTCGAGAGTCTGCTCGTCTTCTCCTAGAGCTATGGCCTGAGGCATCTCCTACTGATCCTCCTCCTCTTCTTCGTTGAACTCCAACAGAGTTACTTCTTCGGACGATCCTATATGCATGAGCATGAATTAAGATATGACGAATGCATATATGATGACATGTATAATATGATATGATGTAATGAATGCATCCTCATAAGTGTTTTCAACAACTTTGCATCAAGTAATAACAAGTTGCATCTCATTTTACTGAGTAGGTGCTTATCTCTTCTCTAATAACTAAACAAACACTTATGTAAATCATTTTCTAGACTACAAGATAGTAGCCACTTGTTTTGACCATAACTAGAGTTATACATATCAAAATAATATGATTGTGGACATTCTATAAATACTATGAAATTGCCTACAACTTTGTTTTAATTATCTTAATGTGATTCATGAGTTATCTAGGTCAAACAATTCAATCATTCAAAGCTATCCAGAGAGCAAGCATTTCTGACAGCAGAATTCTCACAGCCATAATTCTTAAACCATAAGGCATATGATTATGAAAATTTTACACAAGGTACATAAGTAAGTTATCTACAACTTTATTATTAACAAGTTTTACATAAAAGACCATTAACATCATGAAATTATCAACTCAACCAAAACTATACATGCAGCCATCTAGTTGAATTATAAAGCAATAATTAATTAGTTGCATACAACCAATTGCTTTTAAGCCTTATTAATAATATCAACAGATCATATGTATCACAAGTAGCCTAGAAAAAATCATGGTTAAACATAACTAACTTATTTATATTCATTTATTATTTTCCTTAAATAATAGGGTGATTTAAAGGTTAAATATTTCCTGTGCTTAATAAATTCTGAGAAAATTACAGTAGGCCCACAAATGGCCTCAATAGTCTATGGTTGAATTTTCATGCTATTTGGATAAGTACAACTACTTCTACAAAAATAACAAGTTACATCAACTTATTTAAGCAAAAATAGTTTATCATAGTGAAAAGTATCAAACAACAGTTTTAATATTTTTCTTATATTCCTCCAAGCATAAGAATATTGTGTGTCGGCGCAAAAACGTGTCAATGTGCCTGACACACAGCAAGCCGGAAGGATCTGCTTGATAGAGCAAGGCTGGAGATCCGCTTGGCTTCAACGTAGGACCAGTCGACCCTATGAATTCCCGAAGGTGTGCCAATCAATTTGACCTACAATTGACAAGGAGAGAAAGTTTATCAATAATTTAAGGTGGAACATGCTGATCTTGCCCAGACAGTTCCAAGTGTGCCACCTCAGGAGCAGCCAGACGGGAAAAATTAACTAAATAGTTGATACAAGAAGAAATCAGCTTTTAAGGACTATAAAGCTCGTGGGTTACGATTGATTTTATGATGACAAGTACAATGCACGCAGATATAAGTAAAATCATCAGCTAGATGGATATTACTAGTATAAAGCATTGAGCCGATGAATCTAACCAGAAAGGATATAACATGCGAAAAAATCGATTGTCTAGTACAAATGGATCTATGAATGCCCTAAATCTAATCTGTTACTATCAACAGTGAGGTTCGATCGGATCGATGACAGCTATGATGATAATAACAAACTAAAACAAAAGAATCCATAAAATCATCTATACATTGATAGGTTTTCTAAAAGCCATGCTATATGTGTGAAAGCATAAGCGAATCGACTAAAATAGCCGATTAAAGTATAAAAGGGACTACAACATGTGAACAATCGACTACTCAACATGGATAGATCTATGAACTCATCAGGCCTAACCTATTATCTTTAACAGTCAGGTTCGATCGGATCGATTGTAGCCATGATAAAGACAACAAATCAACCCTTTAAAGTAAACAGATCTATTCACATTTAACAGAATCATAGAGACACACTATAGGCATTAAAGCAGAGGTGATCGGCTATTTAGCCGATGTGGGCATAGCAAACAGCTAGGGTCATGCTTGGTCGAAAGCAAATATACCAGCTAGCATCCTCTGATCTAAAGTACTAACAGTGGGGGTCGACCGGATCGATACATCCATAATAGCGAGCTATGGACCAGATTCAACTAGCTAGTAAACCTTCTCAAGATCAGACATGCCTTGACCGCATACTATGCATGACCAAGATCAAAGCAGAATGACCTGATGAAACATAATCCATCATTTAAAGTAAGAACCGTCGCAATGTAACAAAATAAATGATGGATTAAAAGGATATGAGGCCGATCTAGATCGATCTCGATTGGGCAGGTTGATATTGCTGAAAACTAATGACAATAAGAACATTAGCAATATCGGTAACTTAATGAATCTACCAGAAGGATGCCACCCATAGGTAGAGCCAATAACTTGACCTTAATCTAATTCAAGCAGTGGAGGTCGAACTTAATCGATGCAGTCGTACTTGAACTAGATAAGAATCGATAACTAGCTTATGCTAGAGCTCGCAGTGGAGGTCGAACTTAACTGATGTAGCCTTACGAATAGAAGTATAAGCCATAACTGGTACTTACTAGATAAGCTAGAGGTCGGTTAGACTAATGCAGCCCTTGCTTGCTTGAAGAACTCACCAAGATCTACACTACTCCTACTCCTAAGGGTTGGCGTGAAGCCAAAAAAAAGTAATTGGTATTGATTGATTAGATGTCCTTTACAATAGCCAGGGTCCAATATTTATATCCAGAACCTAAGCATGAATCCTACTTAAGTATGACTCATTACAATTTTTGGTATAAGAGAAAACATTCCTAACTTAAGATAACTTGGACCCTAATCTTTCCCTTTTTGTAGAGTCCGACGTGTCTTTTCCGACTGCCAACCGTAGCTCATTGACGTTGTCTGCTTATGTCATTCAAAGAGAGCCGATCCCAGTGCCGCATCTGAATTAGCTAATATCGATCCTTATGCAATCGATTCCTTGATGACTCAATCTTGGAAGTTTTGAGTTCCCACGTTCTTCTTCCCAAATTTCAGGTGTAAACACATGCCCCCCAATTTTGGGATAAAATGATTTTACTTCTAAAATTCCTATTTACCTATTCAGCATGTCGCAACCGTTTATTCTAAGACATATGTGTGACTCTTGACTTACTCGGTCCGAGTTTTATATAATATCCCAATAGTATCAATTCCAACTCACTCGGTCTATTTACTTTCCCCTTATTTCTCGAGCAAATCTTAATAGCCAACACTGCCATCGCCAAGGCCTCAACCCTAGCAAATCCTTTGCTCTATCAAGCTGTTATTCAAGCAACCTTCCTCAGATTAGATCTATTTTGGCTGCAATGGCGACCAGCGACCATGTCCCTGAGGTATGATTTCAAGCTCCCATTCTCAAAGTATCAGCCAGTTACCCTGCATTTCCTTTTTCTCAAATTTATTTATCTAGTTTCTAGGAAATGAGGAACAAAATTTTGATTCCATCGGCTATTGCTCCTAATGTCTATTTTCTCAGGCCTATGGGTGACCCTGATCCATTTGACTATATCCATCAAGAAACCAACCGAATCCCCTTCAAATAGTCTATAGTGGATTTATCCTCCTGGAACACCAAAACTCCCTTCAGAAATTGGACAAAATGCCTAAGGTATGAAGAGATTGGTTCCATAGGGTATTGAGGAAAAAGACTGGAGATTGGGAGATTTATGACTTGAATCAATGCTTGACACTCTCATTGTCTAAGATGGAGCAGAATGATTCACTCCTAATTTCTGCATCTTATTTCTGGTCTAACACCCTAAATGCTTTTTTTTTGTCACTGGCCCAATGATCATCACTTTGGCCGATGTTTATATGTTGACCAACCTTAGAATAATAGGATCAATGCAACCTTATGACTTTTTAAGTGTCAGATCCAAGGAATTAGCCAAAATATCAGACTGCACAAGATGGGCAAGCTACATTCTGAACCATATTAGAGATGGATCAACTATTAGCAAAAGAGAATATGTGGCTTTTCCTGAACATGTGGTTAGAAATATTAATCTTCTGTGGGTCATCTTATGGTCCAACTTACAATCATAAACTCATGGCAGAGCATCTGGCAATAGGCGCTGAAATTCCTCTTAGAAAGTATCTATTGGGATCAACTTACTATTTGATGCATCAGGTGGCCACTCAGCTACTGAAGAATGAAGCAGTGCACACCACCAGCGGCCCTTGGTGGCTAATACAAATGTGGTTAAATCTGTATATGCATAAGATTGTAAGGCCAAATCTCTAGAATTTGAGCTTTCCCTCCTCCAACTTTCATGATGAATACAGAGGCGAAAGAAGGAAGAACCCGTTAGTGCATGAACTATGGTGAAGTTGCATCGGCTATAACAATTGCTATCGATATTGGCCATCTCTTCAAGAAGTTTTATAGAGGATTTGATGTACATATTCTGACTTGGCTACCCTATGATGAGGATGACAATAATGAGCTGGTCTTCCCATTCAAATTCCAATTTGAATCAGGCTACTCAGATGAAACGACAGCTGCAATCTTCAATTCCTTCATCAAACCTTGCGTCCTCCTAGCCAAATTTCATCATGGCTGTGACAAAATGTCTATAGGTTCCTTTTCTTCTAGGCAACCTCCCATCCTATGAGTTTTACAACCCTTCTTTTGTAGCTCAGTCAGTTTGGCCTTGGTCAATTGGCTCCTGAAACTATTCTTCAAGAATATACTGAAGCCAAGAGAAGGTATTAGTGAAGTAATGGAAGCCTCTAGAGTCTTTCAACTAGTAATAGATCTTCCTTCCTTTTGCTTGCATGACTAGACAAGAGTCAACTTCTCTTCCAACCTTTTGACTCCTAGTGGCAAGAATGGCACTCTCATCTCTTCTATGGGTCGGATCCATCCTAGATGCATAGCTCTGGATGGAGAGTTTGCTTCTGATAGTGAGGTAACTTACTATGCCTTTTTTAGAAAAAATATTCGATGAATTCCCCTACCAACTATTCTAACAAACCTTTTTAGGACACTGAATTCGATTGCCCAAGCTTGGACAGGAAGGGGCACCCTATAGATTATATGCCATCATGTCCATCCTCAAGAATAGGATCAACTAGCACCTCCACTGAAGAAGATGATGAAAACTCATGCTGCCTCTACAATTGTAACGTATCAATCTTCAAAACAGCAAGGCGGCCCAAGGGACAACCCAAAAAACCATTACTAGGAAAAGACTTCGTAGAACGAGACCATCAACTGCCTAGGTAAAACAATTCCTCTTCTCAAAATTATATTCAACATCTAATCCTGTTCCTTTCTTCATAGTTATCAACCATTGCATCCCAATCTGCTCTTGGTACTGAACTACTAGTCCCAAGCATTTAAATCAGCACCAACCAAACCTTCATAGGTCGATCCTCAAAAGAGCCAATTTTGGTTAAAACAACCGACGCTTCCAAGGACGGCAGAAGATGTGAGTCCTTCCATTTCACCCCCTGATGCTGCCAAGGTATTTTTCTCAAAATTCTTGATTTTTATTCAGTTTTCACCCTTCTACTGATCATTTACCAGTGCCAGACACTCCCTGAAGGAAACATTCAAGCAAGGGCAGGAGTCTGGTAGTCTACCCATTGAAGGTGATCCTATTGATGTTGTCACCCTAACTATCGAATCTCTAGTCCAGCAAACAATTGATGGTAGGAAAGCCATATGCTTAGTTTATCTTTCTGCAACAAATATGAACTAAAAATCTTGATGTTTGTAGATACCAATGTTGAGAGCTTAGAGCTGATTCAACCAGACACCATTGGTGCATCATCAGTTTTTCCTTCTCCTCAGATAGAGACTACCATAGAAAAGGTACTATATTCACCTCACCATTTATCTTATTATAAACTGATTCAATGCTCCTAACAAGATTATTTTGTTTATAGATACTTAATGCCCTAGCTCTGAGCTACTCTTTTAATCTTGAAGAGTATATAGATGAAGATGAAATCAGCTCATCAGCCACCTCTTCTAAAGAAGCTTTATCAGAAGAGACCAAAAATCAGCTAAGGGACATATTGCCAATGCTTGAGAAGAATATAGCCGATTTGGTCCAAGATGCAGATTCAATGCAAAGAGTCTTCTTAGCCATTAAGGATAATTTATCCCCAGATCTTACTAAAGTCTTGTCACCTTTATCCATCATTGAAGATCCAGCCCCAAAGGTGAAAAAGGATCAGAAAAATCTATCTAATTGTGAAGCTTTATTGGCCAAGAAGAATTCCAACAGACGAGAGGCCAAAGAGCTGGCACAGCTAATTGACAATTTGAAGAACTCCCCCCTTAGGATCGAGCTAGAGCTGAACCAATTAGAAACCAAGCGTGTAGAACTTGAGAAGGAGCTGGAGAATGTGAAGGCTGCCATTGATCATCACAAGTCCAATCTGGCCCAAATACTCAATGCCATTAAGCAGAAGAAATAGGAACTGCTGACCAAGGTTAGAGAAGGCAGGGCCATCTGCAGCAGCCTTGAGGATATTTTTGGGTCAGCCGAAGAAGACAAGCAACAAATCATAGAAGTTGATGCTATCTAGCTAGAAGTTGATGCTATCCAAGATGTTCTAAACTTGTAATCTGCATACTAACATGTATCTTGTGTGGAACCAATGATAACCATGTTTTCTATCGATCTATTGTATTCCTTGTCTCGACTAAAGTGCCAATTTGAAAATAGCCAATTCTAGACCTCTGACCTTAATCCAATTAAGTCTGAAAACATGGCCTTTATTAAGAAAAACTCTTCAATCTTCTATCCTTAGTTATCAACGCCCCACTCTCTTCGACATTAGTGAGGTGGCGCTTTGCCTTCAATTAATAGCGGTTGCCTTTTGTATGTCCTGAGATATCTAGCACCTCGCTTCGTGGCTACAAATACCAGTCGAGGGCTCTAGCCTCGAACATATCTATACTCGTAACTGCTCCTGTTCCTTTGCACTTCTCTGCCCTCACAAACTCTACAGCGGTTTTCTTCCCCCTTTTCATAGATCCAACAACCTTATGGCTGGTGAGGATAACTGGGGCAAGCACGCGGCAGAGGAGGGTCCGGAGGAGAACCTGCCGATGAGCCAACACCTCCATCATATGAGGTGAGATCGATATCTTCTACTCATGGCAATGGACTTTTCTAACTTTTTATAGGTTCATCTTGAATGACAGCCTTCGTCCACTTCCTCCCAGGGCCGGCGAGACCTCTAATGCTGCGTTTGATGCTATTTCCATGTGGGACTCATCATTGGACTCCTCCTATTCCTACAATGGCGACGATGCTCGGTGTTTCCTCTAGGAGTGGAGGGCAGCCCAAGACCATTATTCTGAGATAACTCAAGAAAACAGTCAGCTTGAGATCTGCCTTGGGGCCTCTCAAGCCACCCTCCTTGCTGCCGAGGAAGAGGCCAATGCTGCTTGGGCGTGGCTGGCCAAATCTGCCGCCATGGTGGTGGGTAAGATGAATTTCAAGAAAACTCTTCTTCTAGTTTCCACTGCCTTTATCTTGATATCTTTGTTGTTTCTATGATCGCCAGCCCTGACGGTGCAGTTGGAGTCCCTCCAGCTAGTGGCGAACATGGCTACGGCGGCCATCAACGCCCAAGGCTACCTCATCAACGCTCGTCTCCATGACATCCCAGTCCGTGTCTAGGAGATTGCCCTCCATGGCATCCATCATGGCGCATCGGTGGTGCTGGCCGCGGCACAGGTCCAGACCGGGTATGAGCTCCACACCATGAAGACCGGTTTCCCGATGGGCGATGGCCCCAAGGAGCACGAGGAGTTGATCGAGGAGTTCGTTGATGTAGCAGAGGCCATTATGGACATCACATCTGCTCAAGATGTGATAAACAACATCTTTGATTAGTTTGTATTTAGGGCAAACTAATCAATGAATAAAATCTTCTATTTTTCCATGATTGTATCTCAGCATACTTCTACAATGTCTTTGTATACATCATGATTGTTTCTATGTTTGTTTTTGTTCTATAGGCCATACATCTCGTATCAGCTTTTCCCCTTTCTAGGTTAATTTTGAGCTAAAGGCGATACCCTTCTGGTACTGGCTATTAGAGCCGATGACTGAACAAATCGGCTATCAAGTATTGATCCAAACGCTAGGATAATATTCCTTCAAACATTTCCATCGATCTCTTCATGATAGGTTGCACTAGAACTCTTCAGACCAAAGATTAAACAATTGACCAATCTAGGGCAGACATCTTATTAAGAAAAAAAATCTTTAAATTTCCTTTAATAAATCTATCAACTTTGGCTTGTACTTAGGATTTGACTTAGAGCTCACATATGTTGGCCTAGGCCTATCTCTAGGACCAATGTCTATCTCCTTTAATTCACCGACCGACAGTGAAGCCATGCCCTAGCTTACCACCTGTACCATCTATTGGGTTATCCATTAAAACAAACTTTCAGAGCCGATTACTTCGATTGGCTGTTGGCTTTCATCATTGATCTTAATGAAGCCTCCTTCCCATATCCTTGCCTAGAAAAACACTCAAAGTCTTCCAGTTCCTAATATACTGGATCAGCTGTTGTGATACTTACAGAATCATCAACATGAACCAGCTCAACATCATCTCCATGCCACTAAATCAAGCATTGATGCATAGTTGATGGTACACAACAATTTGCATGAATCCAATCATGACCAAGGAGTAAACTGTATGACCCTTTCCAATCAATGATGAAGAATGTGGTGAGCAAAGCTTTACTTCCGATTATCAATTTGACGTTCATTGCCCCCCTAGTCTTAGATGCATTACCCCAAAATCCTTAAGCATCATGTCGGTCTCAATCAAATCTCCTGGTCCCTTGTCAAGTTTATGGAAAGTGGTATAAGGCATAAGATTGATAGAAGCATGCTCAAGTCATTTTTGTTGCCTTGGTGTCTTTCTCAATCTTTGTTGAACATGCAAGAACCTTGCAGCGAGGAGCCAGTCTCGCCTCAGTCTAATGCAGAGCTAAGTAGCCACTAGTGTTGAAATGTTATTGCACATGTAAGAAAGTCCGACCTCTGTACATCTGGTCATGTCTGATAGTATCCTCTATAGTTTTTTCCACGTTTGGACATGTCTGACATGTAAGAAACTCCCAACTCCCAACATAAGGAAGACACATCAAATGCAACGTGACATAACATCAAATGGAACTTTATTTACTCCTCTGCTAATGACTCTGAGAACAAAGGAACATAGGACTAAAGTTTAACAACAAAGATCCTAAGGTGTTTGGTTTAGGTAACTAAAAGAGACTAAAGCAGTTAAAAAAGACTAGAACGCCCATATTAATTGCCTAGGATCTTTGCTGCTGTCGTGGTATTGAGGGGCAGGGGTGTCATTTTGCTCCTCTGCATGTTTGTGTTTACTTTTGTTCAAATTTGTATTAGGTGGGTTAAACTCTGTTCAACATGGTGTAGGTCAAGTCCTTTGGTCATTTGGTAACCGGTTTCTAGCACCTGTTGGTTGGTTTTGCCTATAGTTTTCTTTCTGGTTCCCTTTCTGATCTATAGTATGGTAAACATGCATAACAGAATTCATCCGACAAGTCTCATGTCGGTCTAATGCCTAAAGGAGGAGCCATATAGCTATTCAAATATTACTACACATGCAAGAAAATTCGAGCATAATAAATCTGACCGGGCCAGACACATCTCACGTTATATAGGGAAACTTGTTTTGTAAGAGTACTTTCGCTGAATCCCTAAACAAAATAAATAAAATTAAAACAAAACAATAGAAAATCAAAAGCTATAGAATACACTATATTTGAGGAGCTCGAACTACTTTAGCAGTACTTTTCAGCGAACACACGGTGTTTTCCTCTCACAATAAATCAACATAAGCATTAGCATAAGCCAAATTTCAACAAAACGAGGCCCTATTTGTTTCACTAAAATTTGGCTTATGCTGATTTGTTGTGAGAGGAAAACACTGTGCGTTTGCTAAAAAGTACTACTAAAGCCAGAATATAATATATTTTAGGATGGAGGGAGTAATTCACTCTTGCATGTAAAGAGTGAACAACTAGTTTCTTATTCCAAGTTCCCATGTGAACAACTCAAATTTGCGGCAAAGCCTACAGTCCTGGCTGCAATACATAGCCCTTTCTTCCCATCTGTCTACATCGCCGCAAGCACCACCTATGCACAAAAGATTGTTGCGCACCTGTGCTGGCAGCGACAATGACAACTTGCCCTAGGCCCACCATGTTTCGCGGTTCACCTTGGCGGCCGCCTCGCGGCAGCCAAGCACGCACCCCTTGTTGCATAGCCGCCTACTTGTTAGTCCACCACCACCACCGCCGGCCATGATTCTTCCTCGCCCTCGATCCACCTCATGTACCACCACATAGTGTCATCGTCACGGGCATCGCCATTGTACCTATAGAGCAATATGGCGACAAGATAGAAACTAGATTGCGCCCGCCATCGGCGGCGTGGGCAAGATCGTCGAGCCATGGCCTAGGCCTATGGGTTTCCTCAAATACCATTGGTATCCCAGTGAGGAAGCAAGCCTCTGGGTTGCCGAATTGGGTTAGGCTAGAAAGGAGGGCGTATTAGTTGCTGACATCATCCCACACCTGCTCACATCTGCACTAGTCCTGTGCCACATGGCAACTGATGGCAGGGTTGCCATAGATGAGGCGCATGGATGAGTAGGTCACCCGTAGGCTGTGGAGGTCATCAATGGGCTGGTCCGAGGTCACAGCGAGGTGGCCGGTGATCTCAATGGCTAGCTCATCAGGGAGTGCCAGCAAACATGACATGGGGTGCCACCTCACCTCCATGATTGTCGACACCAACATCATGCGATGCTGAGCGTGAGGAGGCCAACTAAGGGCTCATGCGGCGGTGTGGACGATGGAGCTATGGTGTGTGCGTGGATGGAGCTATGGTGTGTGGATGGCGATGAGATAGAGCACTGGTGTTGGGCCCCTACTTCTAGGGTCCTCTATGCATCATGTATCAGTCCTTGGATCAGTAGCTAATATGCACAATTTTGAACAA
Organism: Miscanthus floridulus; assembly: GCF_019320115.1. Taxonomy (NCBI): domain Eukaryota; kingdom Viridiplantae; phylum Streptophyta; class Magnoliopsida; order Poales; family Poaceae; genus Miscanthus; species Miscanthus floridulus. The sequence goes on along the minus strand of NC_089581.1, from coordinate 94,074,329 downwards.
GATTGATATAAAAAACCATACTTTTATTGCTAATGGGGAAACACGTTACATGTTTCAGGTTTATTTAGCTTGGGCTATTGGCCTTATCTTGTATATCAGAGTTCTAAGATAGCGGTCCTATGTCAATGTGGCACCATTCCTACAGGCAGCTCGGAGTGCGAATGTAACCCTAGCCTTATTGCTTAAATGTACTCCTATTTCCTAATCATTGTAATCCTAGCATAGCTCTCTCATATGGCTCCATCTTCAAGCATACTCTAGGTATCCTATCCTTGCGTAGCTCCAGAAGTTCCATAATGGTATGTTCTCTTGTAGCTTAACTCCTAAAAACATAGAATAGAGGGGGTTGAGTACATAAAGTACTCAGCAAGCCCTAAACTTTGGGTGGAGGGGAGGTGGATAGGGAAGGCTATATGGTGGAGGTGGGTTATGGTGGTGGACGTGGTTGAGGTAAAGGTGGTATGGTGAAGTAGTTATACTTATAGGTTGGACCCCACCAAAGTATTACCATTCTCACTAGTTTCTAGGGTTCATTATAAGTTACTAAATTATCATAGTTGTAGAAGTCTAATCATAGTATCCCATCCTAGCATCTACCCATTCCAAGGACGTGACTATTCAAATAGATTCAACAAACTCTGCAGAGGTGTACAAATTTCCCCACATGATAGACACAGTCCTGACACCATCGTCATGGCTTAGACAGGTCTAACGAGATCCCGTACCCGCTTAGGAGCTACCCTAGATTTCCATATAACTCTATCGTGGCTTCTTAGGGGTTGGAAAATGCACTAACTAGGGAGGATACCTTATTGTCCCATCTCATAATCCTAGATGATACCACATCATCCCTTCATATAATCTTAGACGATACCACATCATCCTAACATAAAAGTACCGATGATACCAAATCATCCAAAAAAACAATAAATCATGGGCTTGAATGCCGCCAAAGTTAAGGGGCTTAACATCGAAGATCACATAGCAACCATGCCAATCGGACCATGAAAGATCACATAGCATCCATGTATGCTCCTGATATTCCACTGCCAACATTGGCCTCCTAGTAGAAATTATACTTCTATCTAACAGGGTGTGAGATCGTCTACCCATATAGACATGTGGCTGTACGTAATATCACACTAGACGAGATGGACTACTAACCGATCCTTATGTGACTGAGGCGAGTATCTCCCAACCGGAACCCTCACTAAGCAAACCTGCCAAGGTAACTTGTACCACACAAATTACCCTTCACTCGCCCCCTGTCGGGGTTTAGTCAAGTTTTACCAGTTTAAGTTTCATAGTTATTATCCTCAAGTTCATTAAGCTCATATCGTATCAAGGCAACCACTACCTTATTATCATTACTAATCAAGCTCATAATTCATTCTAATTCCATTAACTCACAATGAGGATTTTCGTATTATTTGTTGAGGTTATTAATTGGTGGAGATGGGTGTGGAGGGTTTATGGTGGACTGCTAGCAAAATGTGGTGGTGGTGGAGAGGGGGTGGATAAGGGATGGTGGTTAAGGTGGAGGGATAAGGTAGCACTACTAGAAATATCCACTTCTATGATGAAAATGTTAATGATGAATCCAGAACCGTCATAGAAGAGCACTTTTTATGATGAATATTTTTGTTTTGTCATAGGTCGGTGGTGACGTTCCTACAACCCTCCCTTTCTATGATGAAATCATGCATCATCATATAAAACAGTCATAGAAAAGCATAAGGTTTCATCATAGATCACTCGCGCGACTCATCTGTGACGATCTCCTTTAAAACTATGATGAACATGGCTTCGTCATTGAAACTAATTACACATCTATGATGAACAATATTCGATATGTAATGAATGGCTTCATCATATATCTCCACATGGTACTTTCTCCTTCGGACGTGTACCTATTGGACCCGTAGTTACTCATCCGTGGTGCTTGCAATTCATCATAAAAGTCTTCAATCGATCATATCTCCATGTGATGTGTACCTATGGGACCCTTCTCCCTCTGACGTGTACCTGTAGGACCTACAGTTACTCATCCAGTGATGCTTGCAATTCATCATAAAAGTCTCCACTTGGTCCTTTCACCATCCGATGTGTACCTATAGTACCCTTCAGCATTCGACCTATGGGACTCCAATGGCTTATGTGTCATGTGTACCAATGGGACCTGTTCTCCATCTCCATCTGACCTATGGGACCTGACGGTCCATCTCCATCTGACCTATGGGACCCGACGGCTTGCGTGTCACTTGATGCTTGCAATTCATCATAAAAGTCTCCACTCGGTCCTTCTGCATTCGACCTATGGGACCTAACGACTTACGTGTCACATGTAACCTTTATCCATCTCCATCTAACCTATGGGACCCAATGGTTTGCGTGTTGCTTGTACCATGTGTGCAGTCGGGGTTTAATTTCTCAGAAAAGGTCTAATATCTGGGAGTCGAACATGGGATCTAGGACCAAGGATTGGAGCAGTCTTTACCATTGCGCTAGACACCTAGGCTATGATGACATCTCTTTGGCATCACTATAGTATCCTATTGGTTGTATTATAGGTTGACCTAAATTAGATATATCTCTGCAAGTGGAAACAAATATGTGCCCGCTGAACTTGTGGCAGCGGCGACGAATGGAGGTGGAGGATCCCTAGTCTGTTGTGGTGGCTTAGGTGTCCTTTTGGTGGCATGGTGGGGCTCTCCTTGGTGGAGCATGGCGGCATTAGCGACCACATGATTAGGTTTGTGCCATGTGGGGGTATTAACCCCTATACCCTTATGGCTAAGCTTGGGCCAGGCTTGGATCGGTGGGTCTGGTCCACCAAAAGATGACGTGTGGCCCTAGCCAACCTGATCGGAGTCCCACACAAGGAGTCAAGGCGGATTTGGCGATCAAGCAAGATCCTGGTCAGGTTAGAATAGGAATCCTTATCTAGCCACATATGGCAATTGTAACTAGGCTAGGATTAGTTTCCTAGATCTGTAACCCTAGCCCCCTAGACTATATAAGGCAGGCAGGGGATCCCTCTAAAAAACATCTCTCGTTGACATACAGCAATACAAATCAGACGCAGGACGTAGGTATTACGCCTTCTTAGGCGGCCGAACCTGGATAAAACCTCGTGTCTGTCTTGCGTCGCCGTCTTATTTGTGGCTTGCGCATCTGTCTACCGACAATCTACTACCTTGGGCATACCCCTAGGTAGACTGCCGACCATATTTTGTCGACAGTGGCGCGCCAGGTAGGGCGTGTGCGTATTGCTCTCCAAGCAAACAAGATGGTCATCATCTCTGGCTCCATGGCTACGCCGAACGGCCTCACGTTCACCGTCGGCCAGATCACCTGGACCACCGGCTCCGATGACTTCATCGCCAGGACCATGGAGGAGGCGTGGATTCAGTCTGCGCCGACCACTGCTTCACCTGCATCGGCTACGGCTCCGACCACGATGGATACAGCTCCGACCACGATGGATCTAGCTTCGACCATGGTACATCTGGCTCCGACCACACCTACATCATCTTCAGCCACGCCGATAACTCGTCATCCGCTTCCCCACTACAAAGGGAAGCAGATCGACAACACCGACCTGCTCGACTCCATCGATCAGGTCGGCACTAAACTCGCTTTAACCCTAGCTCTGGTAAGTACGATTCAAAGTCAACCTAATGAGCAGGTAACCGCTCCCCATGATAGATCTACCTAACTAGCTCAGACTAGTCATCCTGCACGACTTGGTACAGATCTCATGGTCATATCTACTCCTGAAGGGCGCTCCGCTCGTCGCCGGCCAGCCTCCGCGACGGGTCTCTGGCTCTCCGAGTACGAAGCCTCGACGGAGAACCACTAGGTCCAGCCCTATGGCCTGCGAAACGCTGCCTCCAGCTACACGTATAACCTACAACGCCACTTGGATCTGTGTTTTATGCACTGACCTCGGCCGAAATCACGCAACTTCGTCAACATGATCCGGATTGAAGATTATCAAGAAGGATCCATCCACACAGTCCAAGAGGGCGACTCCAGCTCCTCGTCTGGCATCGCATCTAATGCATCTATCCACACCGAGCTTCAGCATCACAAAGACGACGGTGTCAAGTACGATCTAGATCTGCCAGACCATGCCCCGGGGTTTTCACAATTCCCGTCTTTCCCGCCAAGACGAGGGGATTTGATCCATGTTGTCAGCAATGACGAACCGCCAGCAGTTGGCGAAATAGAGCAAGAAAGGACTGCATGCGAAGCACGCAATATTGACCGGTTTAATCGCCAACAAATCGAAGCCGAAGCAGACCAGGAGGCATGACGTATAAGGGTCCAGCCATGCGACCTCAACGATGCTTTCGATAGGGTGGGGGACAAATAGGTCTTCAGGACTCCCAGTGCCAACATAGCCGTCGCCATGGCGACAATGCAACGGCTACCCAACACCCTGGAAACCCAAGTGGTTCGCGATGAAATACAAGCCTATCTGATGGCTGCCATGGCCGGGACCGCAGAGATTGTAAATCAAGTCTGGGCTCCATCCGTCTCAGTCGAGTCAAGCCACAGCCGCCAGCACCCAAGTTGCTCACAGCCACTCAACCAACGTGGCTCGCGCAACAACGACCCATCAGACAACCGGCAAGGCGGAAACGGTGGCCATGATGGTGGTCAGGATGACAACCGCCATCGGGAGGACAACCGCCACGATGATCCGGGACGATAATCGCTGAGACAACCGCGATAATCGCCTGCGATAACCACGGTCGTAGGGCTAATCCAGATGGCAATCAAGATCGCCGCGACTGGCAATAATGATCTCCGCCATTACCTCGGTGGACGTGATCTGTGTGCTCGCATCAACCAAAGAGCCGACGATCGAGCATCCTATGAAAGCTATCGCTGCATGGAGTATGACACTGCCCATGGCCCGCTGGGTTTGAAGCAGTTTACTCCACACCTTCGCCAAGTCATATGGCCCAAGAATTTCAAGCTCGAGAAACTTCAGAAGTACGACGGCAAGGAAAACCCCGAATTATGGGTCATGCTCTATGAAACTGCGTGCAGATCAGCCATGGCTGACGAGCACGTCATGTCTAACTACTTCCCAATCACTGTTGGCCATGCAGGTCACCAATGGCTGGTCAGCTTGCCGGCGAACTACTTTGATTCTTAGCAGGAGCTCAAGCAGGCCTTCATCGACAATTTCATCGCTACTTGTGAACAACCGGGCAACAAGTACGATCTACAATAGATCCGAGATCAGAAAGATGAGCCACTACACGAGTACGTCCGGCGTTTCTCAGAGATGCGCATCAAGGTCCCATCAATCTCCGACAATGAGGCAATCAAGGCTTTCATCACTGGCCTCCGCTTCCACGACGCCCTAAGAGACAAGCTCCTCCAGAAGAGACCTGAATCGGTCACAGCGCTCCTGGCCACCGCTAAGAAATATGCGGACGCCGACGACGCTAAGAAGATAATTATTGAAGAAGCAGCAAGGGTTCCACGCTCCGACCACCCCCCACACCATGACGACTACCGCGGCAACCGTGATTGGAATGACAATTTTGACCGCCTCAACCAGCGCAATGACTCCCGCGATCACCGCGACCAACGTAATCAGCGGCGTAGCCACCATGACGATTACAGGAGCAAGCGTGCTCGGGAAGACGACGGCGAGGTCAATACTGTTAAAAAGGGTGGTGGACGTCGTAATTACTGAAGACGACTATGCCAAAGCATTGAAAGGGCCCTGCCAGCTCCATCCTAAGTCAAACCATACCATGGAGAATTGCCGCATTCTCAAGTCTATCTATATGCATCAACAGGCTCCGGATACATCCGACAAGCCTAACGACGTAGGGGAACAGCGCAACAAGGATAATGACGATGATGATGCAGACCCTCGTCACAAGTACAGTCAAGCCAACCTGATTCGCATGCACACCATCATCGGAGGCAAAGTGTCCATTGAGACCAAGCGGGAACGCAAGCTGCTCGCCCGAGCTTGCTTGAACGTGGCCAACGCCGACAACCTCCTCGCCGATCCATGACTCCCTCTGTGGTCTCACCACGAAATCTCTTTCAGCAGAAAGGACCAATGGGCTGCAATACCTGAGCTAGGACATTTTCCCCTGGTCCTCGATCCTTGTATCAACAAGGTCCAGTTCGACAGAGTACTGATCGACGGTGGCAGCTCCATTGATATACTATTCAAGAACAGTCTGCCCGCCCTGAAGATAGCTCAGGCGGATCTCAAGCCATACGAGGCACAGTTTTGGGGTGTTCTCCTCGGACAGAGCTCTACACCTCTTGGGCAGATCATGCTACCTGTGCAGTTTGGGACCCCAGACCACTTCCTGCACCGACTACGTCAACTTTGTGATCGCTGACTTCGATGGCACCTACCATGCTATTCTTGGTCGACCATCGCTCACCAAGTTCATGGCCATACCTCATTACAGGTATCTGGTGCTCAAGATGCCTACTGAGAAAGGAGTTCTAACCCTCCGAGGCAACGTGTACGTAGCTTATACCTACGAGGACGACAGTTTCAAAATAGCAGAGGCTCACGACCTCTCTATTCGCATGGCCGAAACCATGCTCGACGCCAAGAAGACCTCGACCGACCACCTGGAGATCCCAGAGCTCGAGGCTCCACACAAGAACATCAAGTCCAATGAGCATAAGGTGATCCAGCTGGTCGACGGTGATCCCAGCAGAACGACCCTTATCGGGGCCAACTTGGATCCCAAATAGGAAGACGCGCTCGTCAGGTTCCTAAGGAGCAACGTGGATGTGTTCGCATGGAAACCTGCTGACATGCTCGGTGTACCTCAGAATTTGATCGAGTACTCCTTGAATGTCAATGGCAAGGCCAAACCTATCAAGCAGAAGCTACTGACATTTCGCTTCGCGACAAAAAGGAGGCGATTAGGGTAGAAGTTACACGGCTTTTGGCAGCCAGATTTATCAAAGAAGTGTATCATCTAGAGTGGTTAGCCAACCCGGTTCTTGTACGCAAAAAGAATAATGAATGGAGAATGTGCAGTTGATTACACTGATCTCAACAAACACTACCCTGAGGACCCCTTCGGCTTACCTCGCATAGATGAGGTCATAGATTCAACCGCCGGTTGTGAGCTCCTTTCCTTTCTCGATTGCTACGGTGGTTATCACCAGATCGCTCTCAAAAAGGATGACCAGATCAAGACATCTTTTATCATGCCTTTTGGCGCCTACTGCTACACGACCATGTCGTTCGGGCTTAAGAACGCCAGGGGCTACCTACCAACTGCGCTATACAAGCCTGCCTCAAAGATGAGATAAAAGACGACCTCGTCGAGGCTTATGTTGATGATATAGTCGTCAAAACCAAGGAAGCACATACCCTTGTTGACAACTTGGAATGCACCTTTGCAGCCCTTAACACATTCCAGTGGAAATTAAACCCAAAGAAGTGCATCTTTGGTGTTCCCTCTGGCATACTACTTGGCAACGTCATCAGTCACGACGGCATACGCCCTAACCCAGGGAAAGTCAAAGCTGTCTTGGACATGAAGCCGCCCAAGAAGGTGAAGGATGTTCAGAAGCTCACCGGGTGCATGGCCGCCCTCAGCCGTTTCATATCAAGATTAGGCGAAAAAGAATTACCGTTCTTCAAACTACTCAAAGCATCCTGAAAAATTTGAGTGGCATGCAGCTGGAGCCTGTGCTAGTTCATAGAACAAAGGTATGAGTACCTTCTTTTGTGATTATAGGACTCTATTTTTTATGCATGATAAAGTAAAGAACACATAAAGAAATGCTATTATGTATGAATTTCAATTGAAATCAATGCTTTTATCACACAAAAATAGATAACCAGACTATCCAATAGTATGATATGAACAAATGCACATATTAGTGCTCTCAAGCATTGTATGCTTTGTTCTAATGCTAGTTTTGCCATTGTCCACCCAGTGGTTGAAACTCTAACCTGACTTTGCATACTTTTGCTGCAATGGATGGACAGATCCTGGATTCCTAATGGGAGACTATTCTCACCGATGTTCACCTCAGGAGTTGAGAGTTCATGGATGTGGTTAAACAAAAATACCCGAAGCAAAACATCCCTTGCATGTGTACACACTGTCTTAACTAGGTGGTTAAAACTTCGTAGGAGGTGAAGGATGACTTACTTATAAACAAAATGCCACCCACATACACCACATGGATTCATCATGGGAAGAGGGAGGAGGTACTAACATTATAGAGCCATAAGATGTGCATGGATCTCATCATGATGGTTAGATTATGGAGGAGGAGTTGGAGGACCATGATGATAACATATTACTAGATTTTGATGATTTAGCTCAAAACCTATTGACATCTAAAGAGTGGGTTGGAAGAGTCCCAAATTTTGAAGAGTATTGGATGAGTTGAAGCAATCAAGTTTCTTCTAGATCTACCTTCTCAAGATTCTCCTTCCTTGTTAGGTTGCTCTATATCAAGTCCCACTATTGAGTTAGCAATAGCTATTTTAATGCACTATTAGCGTTGCTATCGGATGCATTCCCTAGTAGCAATGTACCAAAATCATTTGAGGAGGCCCACAAATATATTCGAGAATTGGGACAAGGTTATGAAGTATCCATGTGTGCAAGAACAATTGTGTGTTGTTTTGGGGTGATCATGAGGAATTGCCAGCGTGCCCAAAATGTGAAGAGTCTAGATGGGAGGATGTAGATGGTAGCAGGCGGGTTCCTCATAAGGTTTTGAGGCATTTTCATCTAATACCAAGGTTGTAGAGGATCTTTGCTGCTCGAGGAACTAAGTGAGAGAAGAATACTAGTGAAATGAGTCATCCAGTAGATGAGGAGGCATGGCAGGACTTTAATAGAAAGCACCCAACTTTTATAGATGATCCAAGGACCTTGAGGCTTGCCATCGCCATAGGTGGTTTCGAATCCATTTGGCTAGCTTTAGCTTGACATATAGTATGTGGCCTATTCTGGTAACGCCTTTGAACCTACCACCATGGGAATGTGTGAACCCATCGAATTGCTTTATGTCTCATTTAGTTATGATTATATCAAGAGAACGTATGTATGCCACCGCGCATGTCGTTAGGAATTATTTTTTCTAAGTTTGTGAGGACGTATGGAACGAGCATACATCATGATACACCATTCATTCATGTTCTTGCATTGTTTCCCCCTTAAATGATCTTATGTTAAGTAACTCATATCTATAATCATGTTGTCTCACTTGATTGTAACCTTTTGTTACAGATGGCAGCCCTAGGAGCCCCAGTTGCTAGCGACCCCTTTCTGGCATTGTTTGGGACACCCACCTTACTGTGGCGGGTGCTGAACTCTATCGGGTATGCTAAAGGACAGAGGTGGTATGATGTGAGTCACTGTCGTAGCCCGTGAGGACAATCCTTAGTGGCAAGGATGGAGTGTAGAGTCAGATGGATAGATCCCTTGGGAAGGTGCCCAAGTGGCCGCTTTAGAGGTTCTTAGTGAGATTTGTCATGAATTTGGAGATGAGCTTGTAAATGGGCCTGTTGGTTCTTTCCCTAGAGTGGATGCATCACAGACCACTTGGACCTAGCTAGGCGGTAATGCTTTGATTAGAGACAGGGATGAAAGAGCTAGGAAGTAGCAGTGCTGCAATGGTGTCATGTATGTAGTCATGATGATGTTTTATTCACACCAAGATTGCTACATTAGCTATATGCTAGAGCTCCAAAGAGCATAGGCTGCACAGCGTAGGATGCTAGCATGTGTGCGTAGGCACCAAAGGGTAGTTAGGGTAGCCCAGCATGAGATAGATAACTTCACGATAGCTTTAGCAGCTCACCGGAGGTAGTTTGGCCTTGCAGTGGCAGAGAGAAATACATGGCGTCCATGCTGAGAGGGACTGATGTCATTTCGCCTTGCTAAAAATAGAGAGGCAGCTAGGATCAGGACAATATTCCAGGCTGCTAGGCAGGCCACTAAGTTTGAGCACAGGGAGCAAGAGCTCATCCGCAAGATCGAGGAGCTTTAGATTGATGTTCATCGCCTCAACAACATAATAAACCCAATTATTCATCTAGCTCCAGCGGTGGAAGAAGGCCCTAATGTGTTGATTGCTGAGGATGATGGCATAGAGATGGATGCCAAGGAGGAGCCCAAAGATGAAGAAGTGGGGACCTTAGGGAGGACGACCACAGTGATGGTGTGTCCAACGTCGATAGCGACCACTCCCAGGAGTAGCTTAGCTGTAGTAGTAGCGAGCTTGATGTCTTAGCTCTTTATTCTTGATCTTTATGTAACAAACTCATATGTAGGTATCAATTTCATGATGTACCCTTGTGATGTTATTGGAACTATGCATGTACTACATGTGGTGATGGTGCTTTTCAATGAATTTCTTGTTGGTTTTAACATGAAATTTGACATGTATGGAACACATTGCAAGCAAGATAAGTCATCATTGGTGATGTTATATTGTGGAGATGAATTATTGTGCCTCTGTATTATTGTATGAATTTATAATTCTTCTCTAGTAATTATAGTATGGCATGATTATATAATTCTTCTACAATCTCTTGACATCATCCAATAATCACTTGTTGTTACAACTTTGCAGATGATGCACACCCATAGGGGAGCTGGTGGTGATGATGCAGGGTGGTAGTGATGGCTGTGGCAATGGCAATGAGGATCTTCCACCACCACCGCATCCTACACCTAGTAGAGATGATGGCTTCAACTCATTGAGACTCAATGTTCCATGGGAGAAGTGTTGCGCGGTCTCACGTAGAATGTTGTCCAAGGACAAGGAAGAGACTAGCATCAAGGACCTGAACCCAACTAGTTCAGCACTTTCAAGGATTTCCTTGACACCAAGCCTCCTATTTTTACGGAAGCAGAAGAACCATTGTAGGCAGATAAATGGCTAAATACAATTGAACAGAAGTTCTGTCTTTTAAGGCTCACCGAGCACCTAAAGACAGAATATGCATCGCACTAGCTGCATGGACCTATGGGCATATGGTGGAGTCATCATCGATCCACTTTGTCCTAAAGATGCTCAAATCACCTAGAATCAATTCAAGACTGCATTTAGGAGACATTATATTCCCCTAGGTCTGATGAGTATGAAGCATACATAATTCATGAGACTGACGTAGGGTACTAAGAGTTTAACTTAGTATCTGCATGCCTTTAACAACATGTCAAGGTATGCCATTGAGTTTGTGGATACAGATGCAAAGAAGATTGCTAGTTTCAAGCGGGGACTTAGCCTGAAGCTCATGAAGACACTAGCAAACAACAAATGTGCTACTTTCAATGAGTTTGTTAGTGATGCATTAACCCAAGAGAATCATAACAACATCTAATCAGCATCCAAGAATCAGCAAGAGAGCTTATGAAGCAGGTGTATCTCAGCCAAAAGCTCCTACCACTGTGAGGCCATAGTTTTGCCCTCACGCTCCAAAGTATAGACCACCTCAAAATAAGGCACAACCTAGTCAAAACCAGAAAGTATATTGCAAGGTCTATTCTATTGCTCTACCTAAGGGTAGCACTGGACAAGGCAGCTCCAATGTTCCACCTAGCAGTATGCCATGCTAGAACTACAACAAGACTGGCCATTGGGCAAGAAATTGCCCTTATCCCAAGAAGAACAACGACCATAAGTAGGGCAATTCAAATGGGCATTAGGGACACAGTGCACTATACCACCATGGAAGAGATTCCCTCTGGTGAAGTTGTCACAATTGGTATGTTTCTTATGAATCATCATCCTATAGTTGTTTTATTTGATTATGGAGCTTCGCATTCATTCATGATTCCAACCTTTGCATCCAAGTATGATGAGAAAATAATTGTAGTAGACAAGGGTGGTTATTGTATAAGTACTGCTAGAAGTAACATGTCTACCAATCAGATAGTTAGAGATATATGTATCCAAATAAGTGAATGGGAATATACTATAAATTTAGTGATATTACTGGGATTGGGTATTAATGTGATCTTGGGTATGAATTGGATGAAGAACCATGGTGTTCTTATCGATACATTGACTAGAACTGTTATGTTGAGAGATCCCCAGAATAATGAGGTTTTTCTAGTACCCCTTCCTAGGGAGTTTGATCTCCATAATGTGGCCAATGCTATCTAGCCTATGGCCCTTGTTGATATTCTGGTAGTATGTGAATTTCTAGATGTCTTTCCTAATGAATTGCTGGGGTTACCACTGGACAGAGAGATAGAGTTCAAGATAGAATTGTTACCGGGTACCACACCTATTTCCTAAAGACCATATAGAATTCCTCCCAATGAGTTAGCAGAATTGAAGATTCAATTGCACTGAACTCTTAAAGAAGGGTTTCATTCGCCCCAGTTCGTCACCATGGGGTTGTCCTACAATATTTGTGAAGAAGAAGGACAAGTCTTTGTGGATGTGTATGGACTATCGACCACTCAATGCTATTACTATCAAGAGCAAGTATCCTTTGCCTCGCATTGATATCTTGTTTGATCAATTGTCAAAAGCAAAAGTGTTCTCTAAGATTAATTTGAGGTCAGGTTATCCTCAAATCAAGATTAGGCTAGAAGATGTACCTAAGATAGCTTTTTCCACTAGGTATGGTCTTTATAAGTATTTAGTCATATCCTTTGGATTGACCAATGCTCCTGCCTACTTCATGTATTTGATGAACTCTGTGTTCATGCCTGAACTTGACAAGTTTGTGGTTGTGTTCATCGATGATATCTTGATTTATTCTAAGATGATAGAAGAACATGAAGAGCACTTGAGAGTGGTATTGTCGAGGCTAAGGGAGCATAAGTTGTATGCAAAGTTTAGTAAATGTGAGTTTTGGTTGAAGAAGGTACCTTTCCTAGGTCACGTATTATCTGAGGTTGGAATTTCTGTAGACCCATCCAAAGTGCAAGAAGTGATGGATTGGAAAGCTCCTACCTTAGTTCATGAAGTTCAAGTTTTCTTGGTCTAGCTAGATATTATCATTGGTTTATCCTAGATTTCTCCAAGATATCCAAGCCTATGATGAGGTTACTTTAGAATGATGAAAAGTGTATATGGACGCTGGAGTGTGAAGCAACCTTTCACACTTTGTAGACTTTGCTAACTACTGCTCCTGTGTTAGCATAGCCTGAACATTGAGAAACCATTTCATGTATTTTGTGATGCCTCAGGTACCGGTTTAGGGTGTGTTTTAATGCAGGAAGGCCGAAGTCATTGCTTATGCCTCACAGCCAACTGAGAAAGCATGAAGTCAATTATCCAATGCATGATTTAGAGCTTAGCAGCAGTTGTCCATGCTCTAAAAATTTAGGAGGCATTACTTGCTTGGTAATGTTTGCCATATCTACACTGATCACAAGAGCCTTAAGTACATTTTTCACTTAACCTGAGTTGAACATGAGGTAGCGTAGCTGGTTAGAATTGATCAAAGATTATAACCTAGAAGTGTATTATCATTTGGGAAAGGCCAATGTGGTTGTCAATGCCTTAAGTTGGAAGTATCATGGTAATTCTTTGTTGGAAGATGGTTTCAACTTATTGCATCTGGCAGTCCTACACAATATCACTGTTAGTTATTCTCTTAAGTCAAAGATCATTGAGCTCCAAAAGACTGATGTTGGTATATTCCATATCAAGAGAAAGATGAAAGAAAAAGAAAGTAAGCATTTTTGATTGGATGAGAATGGTGTTCTATGGTTTAAAGATTGACTTGTAGTGCCAAAGATAGGGAGTTGAGAAACCAAATCCTAGAGAAGCTCATTCTTCCAAGCTATCCATTCACGTGGGTAGTAGCAAGATGTACCAAGACTTGAAGACTAGGTTTTGGTGGACTAAAATGAAGAAAGAAATTGTGGCATATGTTACAAGATGTGATAACTGTTGCCGAGTTAAGTCCATTCATATGAAACCAGCAGGGTTACTTCAGACACTATCCATTCCAAGTTGGAAATGGATGACATTAGTATGGATTTTATTGTCGGACTTGCAAATACCAAAAAGGGTCATGATTCTATATGGGTAATTAGTTGACCGTCTCACCAAGTCTGCACATTTTATTCCTATCAATGTCAAGTATCCACATCATTAATATGCAAAGTTGTACATTGAACAAATTGTCAGATTGCATGGTGTACCTATGAGTATTGTATCAGATCAAGGGCCCCAATTTGTTAATCATTTTTGGGAACATCTACACAAGTACTTGGGTACCACATTGATTCGTAGCTCTGCTTATCACCCCTAGACCATAGGTCAAACTGAGCATGTAAATCAAATCTTGGAAGATATGTTTAGAGCATGTGTGATTTCTTCCAAGGGTTCATGGGAGGATTGGTTACCTTTGGTTGAATTCTCCTACAATAATAGTTATCAAGAGAGTATCAAGATGGCTTCGTTTGAAGTTTTATATGGTCTCAAGTGTAGGACCCCTCTGAATTGGATTGAGCCTGGTGAAAGAAGGTATTATGAGATTGATTTTGTCAAAGAAGCCAAAGAACGAGTTCAAATCATTCGACAACATATAGAAGCCACTCAATCAAGACAAAAGAGTTAGGCAGATAAAAGGAGAAGTCCTATTGTGCTCCAAGTTGGATATTATGTGTATCTGAAAGTATCCCCAAAGAGGAGAGTACAAAGATTTGGAGTAAAGTGAAAACTTGCTCCTAGGTATATTGGTCCATACCAAATCATTGCATGAAAAGGGCCTAGTAGCCTACAAACTCCAGTTACCTCTAGAAATGAAAGCTATATTCAGTGTTTTTCATGTCTCCCAACTCAAGAAATGTCTTCATGTGCTTGAGGAAGCTATTCAACCTACTAGTATCAAGATTCGGTCAGATTTGACCTATGAAGAGAGACCTATTAAAGTGCTTGAAGAAATGGAAAGAGTGACCCAAAGCAAAGTCATCAAGTTCTACAAGGTGATTTGGAATAATCATAGTGAGCAAGATGCTACATGGGAACAGTGAGGACTATCTTTGTGAGGTTTATCCGAATTTCTACGAGGAACGGTAGGTCATGCAATCTCAGGTGTAACACCCTTGGTTTTAAGCATGCATTTAACCTTGACATTGCATGATCACAAGCATCATTGAGCATTCATGAGCATAAGCATATCATGTATTCTATCTATGTTGGTTTATATTGCATGTATTGTTACTTAATTGCCTTACTTATGCTAGGGTTTCCTTGTAACCAATGTATGAAATGCTTGTGTGACCTTAGGAGTACCTTAAACATGTTTATAATATCATAAGGAACAACTTTGGTATTCATGACTAAGGCTAGTTTGGTCTCTAAGTCCTAGTTATGGTGTAAGTCATCATTTTAAAGTGGTACGTTTGACCTAGTTTGAACTATGTCATAGATTCTTTGCATGGCAAAGCACCCTTAAGCAAAGTTGTAGTATTTGAGTAGAGGAACAACTTTTATTTTTGGGTCATGAGCTAATTCAGTGCATAGCTTGGTCATTTTGAGCTCACAAAAATCAGTAAAACACAAGTTTTCGACACTTAGAAATTTTCTAAGTCATATTTTGTTTTCGGTTTGATTTGCCTAACTTTGTGATGTTGTATCTTCCTAACCATTGAGAATTGGGCCTTGATCCTTTTAGAGAAATTGGAGATGGTATATAGGGCTACAACTTTTGTTAAGATAGTTTGCGCTAATGTGCCGTGGTTTAGGAGATTAAGGACGTCGAAGTGGTGCTGTCAGGCTTGGGCGCGGGCTTTGATGGCCAAATCGGCCTAGCCATCAGTGACCGACCGGCGTAGGACCTGGCTGCTGCATGGTGGCCATACATCACCAACAGCCCAGCCAGTCAGGCCACATTAGGCCACGATGCGCCATCGCCTGCCTAGCGCTCGCCCGTTCACTCCCGTGCACTCTCATTTCCTCCCCTGCCTTCCTTCACCTTTGCGCAGCAGCATCAGCAGCACAGCGGTCGTCACCGTTGCCTTGCTGGCCGCTCGGCCTCTCATTGTGCCTGCATCACTCCTCCGCCACCGCCGTAGCTCTGTTGTGCTCCCACCGCCTCATCGCACCCACCTTGACTAGCTAGCAGCACATGGTAAGCCTTCGTGCAGCGCGCGGCCCTCATCGGTGTTTCGCCACCGTGCCACACCGCCCGTGGCTGGGACGTCTCCGACTACCGCTGGTCATGCTTGTGTGTGCGCTAGACTCGCTGTAGGATGTAGAAGCTCGGTGAAACCCTAATTTGGGTTGTCTCGGTTAGCTCCGAGGGCTCGCCATCGACCAACGTCCGCTGTGCCGCCATGAGTGCCGCCATCACCTTTAGCGTCCGCAATCGGTCCATCTAGCTAGCTCAATGTGTGCGCGGTGTCATGGAGACCACTGTGGTGCTGGTGCCAGTCGCTGGAGAATTCGCCGTCGGCGAACTCCGGACAGTCAACGCTGGTGCCCTATTTTGTGTCACTGTCGCGTGGACCCGACTGACTCGGGGACCCCAGCTATCAGCGGCTTAGGTTTAGAAGCTAGTTCATTTATTTTAGATTTGTTTGCAAACTTTGAAAAAATCATAAGTGGAGTTGTAGATGTCCTAATTTTTGTGAACCAAATTTTGTTGTGTTCCTCATGAAGTGGAGTGTTTTATAAAAATATGAAATGTATAGTTTCTTGTATTTTTCATAGTGATTAAAATGTATTTAGATAAATGCTTTTTGATTTTTTACAATCTTGTAAATTATATATCTTGAGCTAGAAAAGTGATAAAATTAGTGATTCCAATTTTGTTGGTATTGTGTTGACATGCTCTAGCTAGGAAAAATGATAAACTTGCTGTAAACTTGATTAAAGTAGGGTCTTTCTATTTATCTATTAATAAATGGCATTTTCTGAGGAAAATTGTAGGGATAAAAATATGTAACATATTGCTATGAAAATTTTTGTACAGTAGTATGGCACTAGTATGAAGCTAGGAAAAATATATAATCTGTTGTTTGACACTTTTCTATAGGGTTAACTATTTTCACTAAAATAGGCATTGCTAGCTTGTCATTTTTGTAGAGGATGTTATACATGTTCAAATGGCATGATATTTTTATAGTAGTCTATTGGTAGTACTTGGAAGCCACTGTATTTTTCTGAGAATTTATTGTGCACATTTGGTATATATTTGTTATTTTCCCTAATTATCTAATCAAATTGATAAAGGCAGTTAAATAAATAGTTTGGGCTTCACCATTATGTTTTCTTGAATGTATTTGATATTATTGAACTTTTGGTATACTTGGTGATGTCAAATTTTGAAGGCTTATATGCAGTACAAATATTATTGCTCTATAATTCAATTTAAAGTTGTTTTAGGACTGATTCTGTTGTTGGGTATGTTGCATAGTGAAAATTATGTTTTCTGTAGAAATGGTTAATAACAAAGTTGTAGGGAACTTCTTCATATATCTTGTCTTAAAATTTTAGGGCAATAGACCAAAGGGTTTAGGAGTTATAGCTGTTTTAAGTTAGTCTCCCGAAATGCTTGTTCACTAGAATTTCTGGACAGCACTAGATAGATTGCCTATTTTGGTTAGGATAGATTGTAAATTAGCTTTTGATGATTAAATATGAGTTGTAGGAAATTGTATGTGATTTCCAGAAAGTCCAAGATTACAGCATTTGGATAAGTAGAACTTCAGTTATGATGTAAACTAGTAGCTGCTATGTGTAGCTCTGAAATTGTCTTGTGTAGAATATCAGTAATGAATATAGAAGAGATATGCACCTACTCAGTAAATAAGGAGTTAGCATTGCTATCATTGTGTTACTTATCCACATTGTCGTCAGCATGTACATTCCCCTATCATATCATCCATGGTCCTTCTTATGCATTCATGAGACTTACTTATGCATATGCATGCAATAGGTGCAACCGAGGAGATCACATTGGTGGAGCTCGATGATGATCCACAAGAGGAGGATCAGGAAGTGCAGCACCAGGAGGTTCCAGGCGAAGGTGAGCCTAAGGTGGATCATCTCCTAGAGTGCCCCTGATCATCAGCCAGCAACGTTTGTGAAAGGCAAGCCCCGGACCATTATAAGTCTCCTAACTTTATTAATGTCACCTAAAGTTATTCGTATTGATGCATTACGTGACAGGAGTTGTTTGGAAACACTTGCTGCATATTACCTTTCCTTGACTAGAAATATCTACCATGAATCCTATTTAAGTCTAGGAATACTTATTATGCTTAACTATGCTTGGACCGGTAGAAGTCGGGTGATTTCATGTCACCTGCGAGCTATAGGTGATAACTTGATCATGGTTGGCTATATTGTGCTATCGTGGAACATAACCGGGTATTATTGAATAAATGGAGACCGGCGGAGTCTTATGTTGTGGTATCATAGTGATTCTATCTGTGTCATTTAAGGACCGGCCGTTGGAGGTTTTCTTGTCCTGTTGAACGCACGCCTCTCACATAGTTGGCCGGATAAGTCATTCTAACTATGAAGCCGAGTAGCTCAACTCAGGCCAGAGATACAAGCAATTAAAGTGCGCACCCTGGAGGCAGTAAGGATGTGCAGAGAGCCAATGGCATAAGTCTAAGGGTAGGTTAGAGTCCTGAGCCCCCTTGGTAGATTGGTTGTATCTTTGAGGGTGCGGCGCTGGTCCTACCCACGATTGTACTTAAGTTGTCCCAAAGGTGACCTAATGCAACCCCGACAGGGAAAGTATGGGTGTGTGTTAGGAATAATTCCTCAGTGGATAGGAATCGATTAGAATCATCGTCTCTCCTGAATAGTGAGAACTTGATAGAAGTACACTTCATTGTAGTAATTGATGGAAGTGTGGTTATGAAATTATGCAAGAACTCAACTGGATATGGTTATTATTGTGATGACTTAATGGTACCAACATGTTTGGTATAGGATAGATGTAATCTAGTATGAGATAGGATTAATAACTAGGTGATTCACAACTTAAGAGATGTTGAACAACTTATGCTTTTTATGCAAATAATGTCTACCAGCTCTACTGATAAAGCCTTGCATACTCCTTGGTGTCTTAGTATTTTAGTAGATGACGGGTAAGCCTAGCTGAGTACCTTCTCGTACTTAGGGTTTTATTCCCATTGTTGCAGATAATGTTATGTATCATGGCTACTACAAGAACTGCTTTGCTCCTACAGTGGATGAGGACTAGGACCATGGGCAATGGTCATTCTGTTTATCATCTCACCCTTGTGCTTTTGGTTGGAGATGACTATGAAACTGGCTTTGTATTGGAGATGACTATGAAACTGGCTTTGTATTAAACTATGTGTGATGTCGATGTTAAACTACTTTGCTTTCGCTACTTTCAAACTTGGTTTGTAATAATTATTTGAACTCTGATGTATGAGAACTATTTGTGAACTAGTGATGTAACATGTCACTGGTTATGTTGAATCTCTATGATCTTGGTTTGTATGTTGGTTGTTTGAGATCCTTCGTGATTTCATTGGACTACCGGGTTTATATGGGCTCAAGTATGATAGGTTTGATCGCTTCAGTGATTGCTATTATACTTGTGCTCTTATAAATTGGATGGTTCTATGACAAGAAGTGTGGGAGTAATTACTACCAATGATGCTAAGGTGTAAAAAAATTAACCTTTGATGCGTGATACCAATCGGAGTTGCACTTTTAACACCATCCTTAGCACCATGAGTAGCTAGACAACAAAAATATTAGAAACCCTGTGTAGTACCACATGTGTAGAAATACAAGTCTAGCTACCAACCTATGCATGCTAGTTATCATATCATCAATCAAATTCTACAACTAGCATACACCACACAAGCATGCATATCAAATTTAAAACTTATGCAATGCAAGCAAGCACATGAATATGCACATATCAAATGCAATCAAACAAGTTCATGAGCTTGCTCCCCCTACTTGTGTGCTTCTTTTGTTCAAGAATTTTGATCCTTCTCCATTTCTTAATATTGCTCCCTCTTTGTCCATGTCGGATGTCCAAATCCAACTTCCCATGATATCTTTGTCTCAATCTTTCCCAAGACTTTCATATCTTTGTACAATTTGTCCCCCTTTGTCATCAATTTCCATAAAAGGTGTGCATCTCATTGATGCAAAGGCGTGCATTTGGGTAGATGGTTGAGGCTTCAATCTTGCATTTTTGATGGACACTTCCAAATATTGGGATGACACCACTTGTATAGCTCTTGAGATACAACATATAGGATATTTGACCTTGATACCAATTGGTGGGGCACCTCCCCCTATGTCATAGCATGGGTCATCCACTTGATAAGTTTGAGCTCTTGTATGAGGGATGCATTCTTCACTTGATGATCACTTAAAGTTGAGGATCACTTGTGGAACCACCATCTTGTATGAATGATACCATGTGTAGAGATGTGATACCACATGTATGATTGATTTGTCAATAAAAACCATTTCTTGAACATTTACTATCTTCATGAGTACCACTTGTAGGATATCACTTGTAAGTTGAATCCAAACTAGATATCCATTTGCATTGTTGTCTTGTGCTTGTACTCTTGTTACTTATCATGAGCTTCTAAGTTGACCTGAACTAAATTGATTTGCCTAACCTTCCAAGTCTAGTTTGGAACCAATGACAAGCTTCTTCACACCTCTTATAAGGGTTATCTTTCCATTGTTGTACTTGTCACTTGTTAGCAATCCAAATTAAATCAAGTACTTGTGTTCACTAGCTCATGAACAAACTCATATACTACCACTAGATCAATCAACCATTCAAGCAATAGTGGTAGGCTATGAATTTAAAATTTCATTTGTAATGCATGATCCTATAAGCATGTACTATATGCACTAACTGCATACTAGTAAGGGATGAAATGATCATGCACATTACAATGATACCTTTGCTATGTTGGAGAAGAGGATAGTCACATAGATTCCAATTCATTTCTCCAATAGCAATGTGAAGTCCAATTTATAGCTTGGTGAAGACCAATCATCATAGATCGAGTCCATTATTCACCCATATGAATTGAAAACCACTAATATGATCAAGTGCACTATCTTGTTGTGGTTGGCTTGCTTCTTTTCTTGATCATTGCTTGCATGAGAGCACTAAATGTGAGTAACCACTTGAATTCCAATGATTTGCTCTCTTTGGGTGTTGCTTGCTCTCTTGATCAACCCTTTAGATTGCTCCAAATAAGCATGTCAAATGTCCTTTAGATTACCACTTCTATGTTAGTCTTCCAAGAACCTACACTTGGTTTACCCACACATAGGCGGCAAGCCCCTACACATAGGGAGAAGTGACCTCTCTCCAAAGAACCATTCCTGACACTTACTTGAAATATCTTGATTGATTGATCCAAGCGAAGGACTTAACTTGATGAGTAACCATGAAACCTTCTTTAAGTTCTTTTCTTTCTACTTATTTAAGTCCTTTTCTTTCTACCAAATGATTTCCAATTGTAACTAGAACTTAAACTTCATCTTCATCTTCATCTTGAGTTTCATCTTGATCTTCAACTTGAGTACCAAATGTGTGCCAAGTACACTCCATAATCAAATGGTCTTGTACTCTTTGCTTGTCATGCTTCTAGCTCATCTCAAAAACATACTTAGGTACCTCAATCACTTATGAACATGTTTCCAACTTGAGGACCTTTCAAACAAAGTGACTCTTGATCAATCCAATAATTGTCACTTTTTTGGCAGATTTTGTACCCCTTCAATGAAAAATCCATATATCCCAATGTACAGATTCATTTTGCACAAAATTTGGTGGAGATGTGTTTCACTAAGTCATCTAGCGTTTGTAAAAGATTGGGATTCATTTTACTTCTAGATTGCTATCAGATTTCAATTCTTCCACTACTGCTACATGCTGAAAACTGCTGCACTATGGCTGAAAATATCCACTCCAAAACCAAAGCATCTCTTATCAAATTGTCATGAAATTTCTACAGAATCTCATACCATAAGTCTAGAGCATGCATACCAAATTTCAAGCCAATCCAAATAGATTTGGTCACTCAAACTCAGACTTGATCTCAGCTAGCTGAGATTTTCAATTTAGGACACATTTCAATTACTTGAGCTATACTTCATCAAATGTGAATCAAACTTGAAATAACTTGTTTGAATACTTTCACAAGACATATATCCATTCAATCCACTTACAAAAAGTCATCTCATAAACTTATCCAACACAAGTCAATCCAAACCTGATCACTAATCAATTTATCCATTCAAACATCTTATAGCAAGCAACATTGCATATTTATCCAATTCAATCAACTCATATGCACCCAAATGAAAAGATCAACTAGAGATATACCTTGATTAGCTCATGATTATCCATAGCAAGCTTTCAGTCAATTATTTGCAAGCCACCAAATAATTCCAATAAATCACCACAACTTGAATTATAGCACTTGTATGTTGATAGCTCTTAGACTTCACTATCTTGTCATGACATTGGGATAATGATCATTGCTTTTCAATACTTGGCTCAATCATGTGATCAACAAAATGAATACCACTTGAACCAAGACTCCAATGCTGATGGTACCTACAATCATTCATCCACTTTTTGATGGTACCCAAACTAGTTTGGGTCCTCTCAAGTTAGGAGCAACATACTTAGGCGTAGCCTTAGTATGAATAGTGGGATGTTTTGTCAATTGCAACCAAGGTACCATTGCCATCCGTCCTAAGCATAGAATCATCATTAATTGAAATGGGCTTAGGAGTGTTACCTAGGGGACATGAATGAGCCATGTGTCCCCTTTCCCAGCATGAGTAGCAAATTCTTTTGGTTATAGCCCTTTCTTTCTTGCTCATGTATTGCTACTCATTACCTTGCCTCTTGAGAATTGCTTGAGCCTTCTTCTCAAGCTTGGTAGGATACCTCAAGGCAAAAGTGTCCTATGTCTCCACACTTGAAGCACTTGATGTGAGACAAATTTCTTTTCTTGTCTTGATTCTTGCTCATCATCTTAACATCTTAGATTTGCATTGGATGCCTTGCTCTTCCACCCCTTATTATTTTCTTCTTCATCATCAAGTCACCACCATCATGGTTGATCTTGACTTGCACAAGGGGTGTCTTTTCTTGCTCAACTTGTGGCTTTGGTTGAGGCTCTACTTGTTGCTTCACCAATTGCTTGGTTGGGCACATTGAGGTGAGGTGACCCCAAGTGCGGCACTTGAAGCACTTGACATGCTTGAGCCTCTCTTCTTTCTTCATCTTCTTGAGCTTCTCAATGTTGGGGCATTGATCATGAAGATGACCCACTTCATGGCATTGATAGCACATGAAATGAGAAAGCTTCACACGTGCTTCCTTCTTCATATTCTTTTCTCTTTTTCTTTTGCCCTTTGTCATCTTCTTCTTGAAGCTAAGGCCACTCTTGTCACCAAAGTTTCTTTGAGTCTTCATCAAATGCTCAAAGGTGACTTTTGAGTTGTAGCACCTCTCTAGCTTGTTGCTCAAATTCTTCACTTCCTTTTTGAGCTCATTGTTCTCCTTAAAAAGGTTAGTCTCACAAGACATAGAAGAAGAACAAGCATCTATATGTGAAGAACATGGCATATCTAATAAATCATCACAAGAGGTGGATACATGCTTCTTGCCTACATCACATGGGTTAGTCACATGTTGCAATTGATCACTTGACTCATGTGATGGGCTCTCATTCCTTTTAAGTTTCTTTGAAAATGCTTTAATGAGAGAAGCATGTTGTTCTAATAATTCTTCATGAGATGCAAGTAGTGTCTCATGAGTCAATTTTAGCTCACCTATGTGAAGATTTAAGAACATCAAGTACTTATGATCTTCACATGAATTCTTTAGAAATGAGTTTTCTTTTTCCAATTTCATTGTTTTAGCTTTCTCATTTTCTAAAGACATGGTCATACTAGCAAGTCTACTAACAAGCTCATCATATGACCAACATGATCAACCACATTAGCATTTTGTACCTCTGTGTCACCTTGTGACATGAAGCAATGTGGTGATGGAGAGCTTGTAGAAGCATCACTTTCATAGCCCTGAGCATGAACTATCATCCTCAAGTGTGCATGGGGTTGCATCATCATTGCATCCACTTGTAGCATCATCATTAGTCTTGTCAAGTGAACTATGTAGTTAATCTATCATCATCATTACTTGACCATGAGGTGGAGCAATCTTCCACAATCACCAAAATGTGGTCATGCTCGACACACGCATGTTCGTCTTCCTTAGGCTCATCCTCCTTCTTGAACTTGCCATCATCCCATGTGGAGGAGTCACCGAAGGTGTGCTTGATTGATTCCCATATCTCATGAGCAGTTCCCACGTAGTTTATCTTTTTCATCAAATCAAAGCTCAATGCATCCATTAGATAACAACAAGCATGTGCATCAAGTTCATATAGAACTCTTTGAGCTTTGGTGAGATTTCTATGGTCCAAGATGTGAGTGAGACCACTAGTGACAATCCACCAAAATTTAGGTCCCTTTGCACAAAAATGATCAAGCATGTGATTTTTCCACTGTGCAAAGTTTGTGCCATCAAAAATTTGTGTCTCACAATCATCTAGCCCACTAGACGCCATCCTCTTGGGTCAGTGAAGACCACAAATGAGAGACCAACCTCTGATACCACATGTAGGGTTGAGATGGCAGACTAGAGGGGAGTGAATAGTCCTTTCTATAACTTAATCACACTGGCTAACTGATACAAGTGCGGAATTAAAACTATCGGTCTAGCCAAGACTGCACCCCTTTATCTAAGTTCACAAGCACCTTATACAGATCCTAATTAGGCAACAAAGGTGCCAAGATAGCTAGAGCTCACCTAATTAATTCTAGAGCAAGGTCTCACAAACCTATGCACTAGTACTTTGGCAACCAGGGAGCTCCTACACATGCTAGTGATGCAAAAAGCACAAAGCTCCTAAGCTCACTAGAAATGCTCAATAACAAGGCTACACAAGCCAAATTAGAGAGTGCAAATCACTTAGCTACACAAACTAAGCAATGTAACTAACAAAGTTACTAAAACCAAATTAGCCATGCAAGGGAGCTACTTCTGTGATACACAAGCAAGAAGGTAACTAGTAAGCTACACAAGCAAACTAATTACAAGAGCAACTACACAAGCACAATGTATGAAATGTAAATACAAGCTTGTGTTGCACGGAATGCAAACCATCGAGAAGATGATGAAGACAATGTTGATATGGTGATTTTCTCCTGAGGTTCACTTGGTTGCCACCAAGCTACAGTCCCCATTGTGTCGACCACTCACTTTGTGGTTTGGCGGCTAATATGCATCCGCCAAGCCCGCATGTCGGACATGGCAAGAACCTACCCTGAAAGTGAGGATAGCTCAATGACATGCTCAACTAGAGTTGCTATTCACGATCCCCACGAGGGTGAGCACAATCCCCCTCACAAACCCTCCTTCGGAGTACCTGCACAATATTCTTGCGTGCTTCAACGGAGTCACAAGGCCACCAAGCCATCTAGGAGGTGGCAACCTCCAAGAGTAACTAAGCACCACTGGCTTACAACTTGATCACCTAGTGCCACTCGATGCAACCTCATGATGCAAAGCACTAGAATCACACTCACTTGTAATCAGGATCGCACTCTTGCAAGCACAAGTGAGTTAGAGGGCTCCCAGGCACACCTACATAAGCCACCAAGGCTTAAGGGTGCTTAGCAACTAGCCCAAGAATGAGCTCCACCTCTATTTATAGCCCCCAAGCAAAATAGAGCCATTGGAGCAAAGCTGCTGGTTTCTACAAGGGCACTAGACACAGTGGTGCCCCTTCCAACTGGTCAAATTCTAACTGACTAGAAACATTGGACAGCTAGGATGATGCACTACCATAGCGGTGGTGGTGACCCCCCTGGCCAACTACATGAAACATCAATTCTCTAGAAATTTAGGGTGGTGCACCGCCATCACCATGGCGGTGACCCCCTCAATCAACTACTAAAATAGGCAAACAACCAGCCTTGGGTAAAAAGTGGCGGTGCCACCGGACAACCCCTTGGTGGTGCACATCGGTCAGGGTGATGACCGCCCTTTCTCTCCTGCTCTGAACCTGTGGTCAGATGGGCACCGCCCTAGGGGTGGCAGTGCCACCGGACATGGCAGGGCATTACCAGCCCCAACACACCACTCTCAGCCTTCTCTAGCTAGTCAACACCTCTGGGGTGGCAGTGCACTGGACATGGAGTGGCGGTGACACCTAGGCAGCACCTCGAGCCTAGTTTCACCTCCTCTTCTTCACCAACTTCTTCACCTTTGCAAATGTGCTAACACCACCATGTGCACGTGTGTTAGCTTTTCACAAACATTTCCAAAAGGATTAGTCACTCAATTCACCATGCCACTCGATCCTAACACATATGTAAGGTTAGATCGCTCAAGTGGCACTAGATGACTGATATGCAAACAAGTTTGCTCCTCTTAATAGTATGGCCATCTATCCTAAACTTGGTCATAAACTTCTCTACACACCTATGACCGGTGAAATGAAATGCCTTAGGTTATATGTTTGCCTTGAGCATTTCATTCCATCTCCTCAAATGTTGATGCAAGACATGCACCAACATGATCAACAATGATATGATCCACTCCATATCATCACATGATCATATTGGTTCATCAATCTTGACTTCACTTGCTCTTCACCATTGCTTTGGTCCATCGACGCCAAGTCATCACTCAACTTGCCCTTCACACTTGCAACCGGTCCATCAAGCCAAGTCATGTCTTGATATTCTCCACCTTGATCACATGACTCAATGTCATGTCTCATGTGCAATGAGCTCCTTCATCATCACATGTGTAAGCTTTGCAACAAGTTCAAACCATTTCACCTCTATGGCATATGTTGCTCACACACATATACTTGTGGACTAATCACCTATGTATTTCACTCAAACACATATTAGTCCACCTAAGGTTGTCACTCAATTACCAAAACCAAACAAGGACCTTTCACCCGCCTTCACCGAACCACTAGAGGAAGCAGGGACTGCAGCCGGGCCACCGACGGCCTTCATGGCAACCGACGGGGTGGTGGAGGTGGGTGGCGAGGAGAGGGCTTTTGCACAATGGAAGGTGGAATGGTAAACAATATGAATTGTAGTGAGAACCTTTCACCCGCCTTCGCCGAACCACTAGAGGAAGCAGGGACTGTAGCCGGGCCACCGACGGCCTTCATGGCAACCGACGGGGTGGTGGAGGTGGGTGGCGAGGAGAGGGCTTTTGCACAATGGAAGGTGGAATGGTAAACAATATGAATTGCAGTGAGGCCAGGCTTTATGTATACACAGGGACACTAGGGCTTCTAAGGCAAGATAATCCATAAAGATTTATTTGTACACTGGGACACTAAGGCTTCTAGGGCAAGATACTCTATGAAGATTTATCTTTCCTAGAGGTTGGTGCCATTGCGCTCCCTCGGGAATCGCAACTGTATTACATCGGAGACTACAAAAACAGAGCATGTCTCCTCCATTTATGCTGATGAGATAGCGTGAGTCTCGGCATGACGACATGGATTGTGTAGCCGGCGGACTTTCTAGCGTGTGTAGTAAAATTTCATAGATTGTGATCGACTACACTCACTCTTCATTTCATCCAGTATTATTATTACTAGTAGTAGGGGCGTGGTCACGTGACCATGTTCTCCTTGGCTTTTAATTTAATAATTCATAAAAGAAAGTAATGTTTTTCATAATCTATGACATGAGGCCTGGGAGTACATTTGCACAAATGTGTATGCCACATATACTATCCGACATGTTCAAATATAAGGCGGCAGGACTTTCTTGCGTGTGCTAGTAGAACTTTCAACACCTATGGCTCATCTATTCTACATTAGGTCTAGGCTTGTTCCTCTCAAAGAAACTTTGCGCGGTTGCTAAGAGCGAAGCGAATGCACTGATGAAAGCTGGACAGGAGTCAAAATTTAAGAGATTTTGGCCACCATGACATGGTTGAGACTTGAAAGCCTAGTATGGTTGTGATAGGTCTTTTCACTCCTATCCAAGCGGTCACAATAGTTGATGGGCAGACATAAGAGTGAAGATGAGTTGCTTTGGTAAGCAATTTCTCTTTTGAAGAGACATGTAGTGGCTAGCTAGAGATGGGTACACTTACTATCCGACAAGAGATCCAATGGACAGCGGGGACTTTCTAGCATGTGCAGTAAAAATGCAACATCTATGCCTCCTCCGTTGTGCATTAGATTGAAGCCGAGACTTGTTCACATGAACTCCTCACTGCATGGCTGTTACAAGTTCAACAATTTTTATCAGACACATGCAAATAAGGTGAGTTGGGCTCACGATGGATCAGAGCCACTCATTTTGAGCATGATTAGAGCGACTCTTGACTACTACAACTACTGATACATGTTTGGTTCATCAAACCGAGGCATAAAGCAACCATTGCATTGTTGGCAAGAGTGAGATGTGTCTGGCCCTAGTCAGATTTATAATGCTCAGACTATCATGTGTTCAACAAGATAATGGTAAATGTTCCTTTGTGAACGAAAATGTTTGCACAAATGCGTACGACACAAATACTATCCAACATGTTCAAATATATGGTGGTAGGGCTTTCTGGTTGCTAAGACTTGCTCCTCTTGAAGAAACCTTGCGCTGTTGCCGAGAGCGAAGTGAATGCAGGATGAAAGCTGGATAGGAGTGAATTAACCACCATGACACGGTTGAGACTTGAAAGCCTGGTGCGGTGGTGATAGGTCTTTTCACCTTGTGGGCTATCACACTCCCCCAGGAACCTCAACCAGTCGTATCACAGAAGGCATGTTCGATTAGAGATGTAGGAGTATTGACGTTCCCAAGCGTACACTGATGAAAACAACGCACGTCTCCTCCATTTACGTCGATGAGACTGGTGTCAGTCTCGACGCTAGTTTTTATAGTACATGTTAGCTCCTCCACTGATGCCCCAACACTATGTGCACTCCTTACGTTTGTGACAACACCAAAAACATAGAAAAAGAAAGCCCCCCATGTGAGGAGAATGAGAATAGAGACATACTAGCAAGGATTCCTCAAGACTATCAAGTTCCCTAGTTAGCACGGTGGGGCTACAAGAAGACATGGAAGGACCGAGCCATAGTGACCTAGAGTGCATGAAGATCCTTCTTCCTAGATTGTATGAAGAAACTTTGGTAATTGCCTAATTTTCTGTGTGTTGAATCTGATCTGCTAGGGCTTTGCCTTTGGGAATGAACTTGTCCCTGTATCTAGCTATGTTGATCATTGTGCACACAAAAACTGTCCGGCTGCAATGGCCTGGGCCATCGGAGGTCACTAGAAACTCGAGTTTTATCTGGACAACGAGCATAGCCTGGCCTGATGGAAGGTGGAGGTGTTCCCCAACAGCGGTCACTTGTACCTCCACCGGGGATGGAAGCACTTTGCCTGCCCCCCTCAACCTCCAAGATGGGTTCTCTCTTGCATTGTGATATGACGGCCGGTCACAAATTAACATCAAGGTCTTCGATGTTACCACCTGTCGCAAGCAGTACCCGCATGACTTTGAGGCCGGTGGTAGTTAGCTCTCCCTGCCCATCATGGAGCCGAGGAGTTTTGTAGTGATCCTAAAGAAGTACGACCTCAAAGCGAAGTATCTGGAGAGCACTCACGCGAAATGCAAAATGTATCAATGTCGTAAGTTACCAGTGTCGTCTTTCTCATTAATCTTTTTTTGTGTGAGGCGAAGAACATGCCAGTGGACTCTAAGGTAGTGCATGGCTACTAGCAATGGGAAGCCATTGAGCTATAGATGGCTGGGCAGTCCTGGTTCATGGGCTTGGAGAGGACCCACATGAACAACAAAGTGCGCACGTCCTTCAAGTACGGGTGGGAT
Organism: Miscanthus floridulus; assembly: GCF_019320115.1. Classification (NCBI taxonomy): domain Eukaryota; kingdom Viridiplantae; phylum Streptophyta; class Magnoliopsida; order Poales; family Poaceae; genus Miscanthus; species Miscanthus floridulus. Next base: position 94,044,430 of record NC_089581.1, on the reverse strand, counting down.
GAGTTCTACGCAAGCAACCACCTCAATGTCGCCAACACCTACTTCTTTAGCGTGATCCACAAGGCCACCCACAGTGATGACAAGGATGAGGAATGGGATGAGGAGCAGGAGTATGATGAAGCTAAGCTCAAGGTGGAGGTGCGCAAGATGAACGGTAGATGGTTGTGGTGAACTCGGCGCAAGAGATAACATGATCTATATTTTGTTGTTTCATCAGAACTATTATCTGGCCTATCAAGATTTCCTAGTATCGAACTGTCTTACACCCTATTTGGATGGAGTATGACTAGTTAGCCATGGCTAAAAAAAGCAAACTAATCAGTTTGGTTCTATAGACTAGAACTAGTTGTTAGCCCCTGATAGTTAGGTTCTATGGACTAGTTGGATAGCTCCTAATAGTTGCCAGCACTTTATTTCATTGTTCATTGACTCGCAGTGATCCGAAGCATCTATATTTCATAGGGTCGAACTGTCTTAGGGTCCTGATAATCTCAACAGCTATAGACCCACGTCCTTCGATCAGAAAAGGCAAACTTTGATGGTTGCGATGTCTAAGGAGATGCGACGGATGTGGCCCAATCTCAATTCAACCGCATTGATGCAATAGTTACTAATCATCCTCCATCTAGTGTTTGGAACTACCACAACACATTCTCTTACATAAGTGAAAAAGTTTGTAGTGCACAACTTCTTTCACCTCCTACTTTGTTGTGACATCCATCCACATGACTGTCGCCACTTCCCATGGCCTCAGATGAGCCCACTAGCAGCAACATCCAGCATATGGTGCTTACAGTGCACAACACTGGTGCTATCCCTAGTGTTGTACCTGGTGCCACAGCGGTGGCCAATGCTGGTGGCACCGTGGTTGTCGATGCTGATGGTGGCACGATTGCCAATGAGGATGCCATGCCTGTTGTTGCCATCCATTAATGTGACTAATGCCATTTGTCTCTGGGGCATAGCATTGTGGTCTGGCCATTCCACTCCACTGGGTGTGCATCGAGCGTCGCCCTATCTGATGGCACCGACGATGACTGTTGTGAACAACTTAGCGGTTCACCGGATAATGGAACGCATGGCTACAATGCTGGCCACAGCATTGGACTGCACCACCAAAGGGATGCCAACCTCATCTAGGTGTGACTGCGCCATAGGTACTCGTGGCTTGGCACTGACCATGCCAATGCCTCCTACATCATCCCTGCAGCCAATAATCCCTCCAACAATTGAACCTCGTCTGATGACGAATGCACAAGCAATTTGAATCCTCATGATGATGAGGTCATGCAACCACTAAGCCCATAGGAGAGCCACACCAAGGTCATCTTGGATATGGTTATCAGTGAGTTCATGAAGTTGCTGACTGAGTATCCCTCCTATTATAAGAGATGTCCCTACCAGACATAGTGCACAAGATGTTGGTCCCTATCTTGCAGGAGACGTTCAAGCAGTTGACGTGGTATGATCTGCTAGAGCAGCCGAATAGGAAGATGGAGGTGATGAGCAAGACAAGTACATACTCTTGGATGATGGGTCTACCTCCTCGCCATATGCTAGGCTGCTCATTGAACTAGTGGTCGACCCCATTATGAAATGGTTGAAGAAGACGTGGACTCCCACGAGGTTCCCACAGCAGGAACAAATAGTACAGTTCTTGCATAATCTATAGCCAAAGTTCCCTCATGCTAGGGAATTCCAACATGATGTAGTGTTGCCCAGACAGTGCGGTGCTGCCGATAGGTATGACGCTTCCTAGGACATTGTTATAGTTAACATATTTCTTCATCCGTGGATCCACACTTGAAGCACTTGATGTCAATGAGGTATAAGCCAATGCTCACCAAGGTGCTAACCATGGTCTAGAAGCTCCTGTTGAAGTGTACTAAAAATGCGCACAAAAATTATGACATTGTACTGCCATGGAAGCCAGTGGCTTGGCCTAATGTTTGGAACAAGTTTGTTGATGGTGTCATCATTGCTTACCTAAAGCGCGGACTTGGAAATGTCCGCAACAAGCCACCACTCAAAGGAATGGTAGCTATAGATGCGTGAGTTGACCACCTGATGAGGTGGGCGTCTGAGATTTTGCCCCAGAAAATGATTGACCTCCTACAGGGTGAATTCCCTGGAAAAGATTGGTAGGGTGCTCTATGCAGCTGGTTCTTCATGGTAGATTGCGATGACAAGATGGTGCTGTAGTATGAGCTCGCTTTCGGTGGGAATGATTGGTGGATGCCATTCGTCAACAAGCTCATTGTACGACACTTGGCATCCCAGTAAGTTGCCATTAGTGTCATCCTACCAAATGAAGGGTACGATGTGTTCCACATGCTCCTCACTAGGTGGAAGCCGGTTGTGTCACCAGAGTTGATGATGAAGAAGGTCCTGAAGCGCTTCATGGAGAAATGGACCGACGGGCTATGCTGCTAGTTGTTCGATGTGCAACCCACAAAGGAGGAGGTCGTGGCCTAGTGCCAGGATTGGATGTGGCTACTGACATTGGATCTGCTTGCCATCAATAGTGAAATGCACAATGGCCTCCAACTGATCCATGAAACATATGAAATACCATAGGTAACTTAGTAACTTATTAGTGTATTTCTGTTCTAAATGATTGCACCTATGTTAGGCATTGTAAATGTTAATCATTGGCACAATGTGTATTACTCTTTTCTGAATTCACACACGAGAAAGTCCAACGCTATGCGATTGTAACGCGCCGGACAATATCTATTACTCTTCTAAATGCGCACGCAAGATTTGATTGTGTACAAAAGAAAGTCCCCTACCCTATAGTTCTCTCTTAAGAGGAACGACTCAAGTTGCAACGAGGTAGTCAGACTAGATAGATGTTGCTCATATCACACTTAGATGTTAGGTTTAATTTACAGTGGAAGCATAGTGATAAAAAATGGTTCAACATGTACAACTTATTATAGAACCATAAAATAGACACTGTGTCCTGAGCAAGACTTCAATTAATACATCAAGAATCGTTTTAAATCCAAATTTCGATGCCTACGTGGCAACATAGTGATAAAAATGGTTCAACATGTACAACTTATTACAAAACCATAAAATAGACATTGTGTCATAAGCAAGACTTCAATTATTACATCAAGAATCATTCTAAATCCAAATTTCAATGCCTCTGTTCCCTTACCTTCTACTGCATCCCTCCCTTCAACTGTCAAACTATCACTAATCTCTTATACATCCCTTCCTTAGCATGGAATCAAGGTGACTACGCATTCGAAGGATGTGGTGATGACAATGAAGCAGGCATCGAAGTCATGACATTGCTGTTGAGGTTGAACTCGCCTAGGTGAGTATGCTAAAATCTCATTGTTCGAATCTATGTCTCATCATGCTTAGTGAAGTGGTTACCTGGATGAATGGTGGACTCCTCTGGTCTGCTGAACTAAAGTAGTAGGGTCAGACTTTGGGATTGACTCAGCTCTATTAATGGTAGGATTAGTAGGCTCGATGGTCGCATCAGGCTTCGCAATTGTTGGGGAAGCCTTGGGAGGCTCTTTATGTGCCACTATGGCATCGCACACAGTATCTAGCCCCTTGACCTAATTGGGTGGAGAAGGTCGATCGGCTACCCCATAAGCTAAAGCTAAACTCTACTTATGTTCGACTGTAGTAATACTAGCATTAGCAGGTTCAGGCATCTCATTCGTTGGAGAAGCCCCAAGAGGCTTTGTATGTGTCCCTATGGCAGCTTGCACCTCGACCTAAGGGGGCGAAGAAGGTGCATCACCTACCTCATTAGAATTTGAAGGTGGCTTAGGTATCTTGGGCGTTGGAGAAGCCCTGAGAGGCTCTATATGTGCCTCCGTGGTGACTTGCACCTCGACCTAAGGGGGTGAAGAAGGTGGATCATTGGCCTGATCAGGACCTAAAGCTAAACTCTGCTTATGTAGCGTCATCGCAATGGGTAACTCTGTGTGGATAGTTGTATTATTAGGACTAGTCAGATAACCAGCAATGGTGTTGTCCTGACTACCACATTGCAATTGAAGCATTTGAAAGTCAGGGGCCTTAACCCCTGTGGAACTATATAGTTGATTAAAGCAACCGGTGAACACATTGCACATCAAGTCGATTTTTTGGCCTTGTTGGTTGATGGTCTCACAAAAAGAGATGATTGCTAGCTCATCTACTCTTTGAGAAGGACCACACTCTTCGTTGCTGATCAATACTTGCTTTCAAACACCTCTCTTGTCATTCCATATGCTTTTGGTTTTCTTCCTAGCCGACAACTAGCCTAGCAAGTATCTGTCCAAGCTCTAACAATTGCTGAACGGACACTAGAGGCGGTGCTTGCTTAGCTAACGACTCTATAGTAGGTAGAACATCATCCATCTCTTTATCGGCCCCACCACTAGAGGATGACCCTCCCTCGTTGTGGTCGTTTGACATAGGGTCATGGTAGTCACTATCATCAGAGTCTGAATCTTGCATTCGTACATTCAAGATTCCTCCAATCCTAGACAAATGCTCTGCCTGCTCTAGAGCTGCATCCACTATTTCATGTCTTTCTCTGTCCTATATGGGTAACAACTCTTGAACGGACCTAAGGGCGCGCTGTCCATGATGATGATCGTCTGGACTTGCTGGCATGTAGGTCATAACCTCATAGGTCGACTCATTGTTCAGCGGCCCATTCTTTTCAGAGTCAATCATATGTAGCAGATAGCTAATGATGTTAGGGTACAAGTGCTATCGTCTAGTACTAATAGTGTCAGCTATCACATCCTCGATCTTAGATAGGAAAAAGTGTAAGAAGTCAAACTACTCGCCTCTCCATATTGATAGTAGTAGCCACTGCTGTAAGCTGGTCAATGACTCTCTGTTGCTACCACGAGGCAGGACGGTCTTCCTTAGAGCCATGTGTAGAATGTAAGCCTCTGGATGTTGTAACAAAACCGTCCAATTTATAAGAGCACAAGTACAATAGCAATCACCAAAGCAATCAAACCATCAAACTTGAGCCCATATAAACCCGGTAGTCCGATGAAATCATGAAGGATCTCAAACAAACCAACATACAAACCAAGATCGTACATGATTCAACATAACCAGTCACATGTTATATCACAGTTCACAAATAGTTCACAAGTATCTCACATACATCGGAGTTCACATAGTTATTACAAACCAAGTTCAAATAGCGGAAGCAAAGTAGTTTGACATCAACATCACTCTTAGTTTAAATACATGCCAGTACCATGGTCACTTCCAGCAAAAGCAGAATAGAGGTGATAACTCAGGAGTACCCTACCCCATGGTTTAGTCCTCATCCACGGCAGGATGAAGGCAGTGCTTACAATACCCATGATACATCATGTCATCTGCAACAAGAGGGAATAAACCCTGAGTATGAGAATGTACTCAGCTAGACGTACCCATCATAAACTAGAAATAATATGACACCAAGGAGTATGCAAGGCTTTATCGGTGGAGATAGCTTGACAACATTTTACATAAAAGCTTAAGTAACATAACTTGGAGATTTAGTATCTCTAGCATTAATTTCAATACCTATTCAATTAAGCATCTCTAGATTAGCACTTGTACTAGAGCAATCACTTGATTAAGCTAACAAGCATTAGTAACCATATCCGGTTATAAGAATAATTTGAGCATCATCATAATCAACAAGTTTCCATTAAGTTACTCTACGTTGCTGCTGCTCAGTCAAGTTCTCACTATCCGAGAGAGACATTGATTTGAATCGATTCCTACCTAGCTGGGGAATTATTCCTAACACAAACCCATACTTCCCCGTCGGGGTCGCATCGGGTCACCTTTGGTACAACTAAGGAACCAACTTCATGGGTCCGATTAGTGCCGCACCCTCAGAGATTCTACCAATCTGCCAGAAAGATCGAGACTCAAACCCAGCCTTGGACTTACGCCATTGGCTCTCCGCACATCCTTACTACCTCCAGTGTATGCACTTTCACTTACCGGGGCCTGTCCTAAATTGAGCTACTCAGCTTTGCAGTTAGAATGACTTATTTGGCCAACTAAGTGCTAGGCATGCGTTCAACATGACATAAGGACGTATAGCGAATCGATCCTTAATTGGCATAGATGGGGATAAATAGGCACCAAGACCTCCATGCCTTGTGCTTCTCTATCACAATCTTGCCCGATCTCCTTTTTATTCATCAACATATGGTTATTTCCATGATAGCAATTATAGCCAACCGTGATTAGTTATCTACCTATATGTTTTAGGTGATAGGAAATCACCTGAGTTCTACCGGACTAAGCAAGGCTAAGCATCAATTTGATCCTAGACCTACCAAGGATTCAAGATATATTTATCTGGACAAGGTTAATATATGCAGCAAGTGGTTCCAATCAACTCTTATAACCTAATGCATCAAACATAAAGGATGCAAGTGATATTTGTAAAAACATAGGAGGCTTATAATGCTCTTGGACTTGCCTTTCAAGAATGAGGAAGGTTGGTGGTTAGGACACTCAGGGAGATCTTCTACATTGACTCCTTCCACCTGAACTTCCTACTCCTGGGCTCCCTACTGCTCCTATTGATGCTCGGGTTCAAACTCGAGAAGCGTCACTCCTTCTAGGGAACCTATTGCATGCATATGCACAAATGAGTACCATGAATGCATAAGAGATGAGATGATATGATAAATTGTGTATGCATGAGCATGGTTATCTGCAAAGGTGTATGATAAGTTTAACACTCATTGACCAAGTAGATGTATAACTTTCTTCTAGTTGATTTTTACTGAGGAGGTGCATATCTCTCCTATAATACAAGAAACATACACTCACCAAGTTCTAGCAACCTAAGGTAAAGTTGTTCATCATCAATAAGAGGCCTAGAACTGATAGCTAACAACTAATCTCAATTAGCCTAAACATCTACACAACCATCACATAAGACAAACAACTATAATTGACTTAGTCATTTCCTACTGTAAAAAGTAGCTACATAATTTGGTTATATCCGGAGTTATACTCAACCAAATACTATGATCTTGGACTTTATGGAAATCTTATAAAACTACCTACAACTTTCATTTAATTAGCAAAAGGTGATTCAACCATTATCCTAGTCAAAATAGGTAAACTTCCTAGGTCTATCTAGAAATTTCTAGAGATTAAGCATTCCTAGAGACTAAATTCTAAGAGCTATAACTCTCCAACCATTTAGCCTATTGCCATGAAAATTTGACATGAGCAAGATAAGTAAGTTATCTACCACTTTGTTATTGACAATATTTATAGCAAATATTGTTTTACTCATGCAATTTACTTCACAACTGAAACTATCCAAACAGTCACTAAAATTGAACTATTGAGCAATTAATATTTCACTGCATACAAGCAATCAAATACACACCACAAAACATGATGGTCAAGCCCAAGTAAATTATTTAAATGCATTTATTAAATTATTTGGGCATTAAGATGAAATAAGGAAAATATATCAAAGGTGCACCATAAATTCTGATAAAATTACTGTAGCTTATACATACCCCCAGTAGTCTACTGTATAAATTTCATAGCATATAAAGATGTACAATATCCTACACAAAAATGACAAGCCAGTAGGGCTTAAAGTAGCATAAATAGGAACTCCTATTGAAAAGTGTCAAACAACAGAATTCATATTTTTATTAGCTTCATTATAGCATAAGAACACTGTGTAATACATTTCATGCTCATTGGATACATGTTTTTACCATAAAAATAGCACAAGAATCTAGCATTTATTCAAGATAAATAGCAAACTCCTATTTCAAACAAGATCACTGTGCAATCAATATTTTTCCTAGGTAGTACATGACAAGACAAGACCAACAAAATTAGAATCACATTTTTATCACTTTTCTAGCTCAAGTTATGCATTTTACAAGATTGAAAACATTTAAAAAGTATTTATCCAGCTACATTTTATTCTCCTAGAAAAATACCATAAACAGTGCATTTCATATTTTGATCAAATACTACACTTTATGAGGAATCCAACAAAATTTGGTTCACTCAATTTGAACACCTATAGCTCCAGATATGGATATTTTAAGTTGGTAATCAATCCTATGAAAAAAAAGAAAATCAGAACCAATACTCGGACTAACAGATGGGGCCCACGGTCAATGGGACCCACCCGTTAGTGAACCTGAACAGAGGCGGCATTTGACTAGACACTGCTCGTCACCAGCGAGGTCACTGGCAGTGAGCTCACCACCATTGCACTCCCCGTGACTTCCCACGCCTAGGGGTACCCTCGGTTTGGTCGGAGGTCCACCGGAGCACGCTCGCTGGCGGCAATGGTGAATGACGGAGCGTGTGCGGCGATACGCCGGTGGTCTTCGGCCACCATTCGCTCTGGTGATGAGCCCTATGGCTCTATGGTGGTTCAATGGAGCTAGTTAGGGTGGTTAGGGATATGTCCGTGCGATAGTGAGCTCTGCCCACGTGCGTGGCCGCGCAGCGACGCACGGAGCACGGTGGTGCTCTCGGCGTTCCAGCTAGACGATGGCAAGAGAGAGGTCTTTGTCATGCCATTAGCTAGGGTTAGGTCTACTCTACCAAAGGCGTGCCAATGAGGAGGAAGGCGATAGGCTAGCTTAGCAGCGGCGAGCTTGCCTGTCATGGCGGCCATGGCGGCTGCAGCAGGAGCGGCAGCATGTTCCGGTGCAACCCGGCGGTAGCATCTAAAAAGGTGGTGGGTTAAGCTCCTAGGACCTACGATGAAGACCAAAGGAGGGAGAGAAGGAGCAAAGGTGCACGTGTTGTGGCTAGCCATGGCGAGCTCATGCTCGATGGCGCACTGCGGCCATGGCGAACATGGTGACTCGGAATACGACCTCACCTGTGCTTGAGTGGTCAAATTGGTGGTTTGAGGTGGTAGAGGAGAGCAGGGCGATGCTACTGGCATGAGTAAGTGGACATTGGAGTGGTGATGGCTGCACATGAGCCTGGCGAACTCATGGCAGTGATGGCGATGGTGGCGCTGCTGCTGGTGGCCGAGAGGGAAGGCGCAAGAGAGCAAGAGGGTGGGAAGTGAATGGAGCAGCAGGGTCGCCTCAGTCTTCACTGTGCTGCTGCCCAACCAGCTCAGCCATCGCTAGTGTACGGCCACCATGTGGTGGCCATGTCCTAGCATGGTTGGCCACTGACAGCGCATGACGCTGGTTCAAACCGGCCATCAGGCCGTTTGACAGCACCATTTCAAGCCATTAGTACTCCTAATCCATGGCAAGTTAGCAAAAACTCCATTAATAAAAGTTGTAGAGCTACATGTAAACTCCAACTTTGCTTAAATGGGCTTGGTCTAATTTGAGCTGGTTTTCAAATTGTAAAGCATCAAAGTATGGCACATGAAACTGTAAACCAGTTTTTGAGTTAGAGAAAATTCCGAGTTTGAAAACAGTAATTTGTTGATTCTTGTGAGCCCTATTTGACCATGTTAGGCACTGGATTAGCTCTTGATCCAAAAATAAAAGTTGTTAGTCTAGTCAAGTACTACAACTTTTCTTAAGGGTGCACTACCATGCAAACACTCTATGCTATAGTTTAACTTAGGTCAAACATACAACTTGAAAATGGTAACTTACACTATAACCATGACTTAGAGGCCAAATTGGTCCAAGTTATGAATACCAAAGTTGTTCCATATGACATTCTAAGCATGTTTAGGGTACCCCTAAGGTCCCACAAGCATTTCATACATTGGTCACACATAAGTACTTCCTAGGTCAAACTAAGCATGTCATCACTTAGGAGCTCAATTAGGTAAGGTGATCCACATGAACATTGTTCCATTAGGCATCCTAAGTGTAGCTAAGCTGTTTTAGTGACCAAACATCACCACTTGCATTAGCCACACATGATCATAAAGCATACATACAATGAAATAGAGAAGAACAATAGTATGTTTCACATGTTTCATAGTAATGTTTCATATGAAAATGCTTATGCATGAATGAATGATGCTTATGCTCATGCAATGCAAGTGCAATTATGCAAGCCTAAAACCCAGAGTGTTATAGACGTAGTTTGTTTAGTGTATGCAAGGAGCCATCGATGAAGTGCTCCATGAAGAGCGGCCGAATCTCATGGTTTGTAGGAAAAGTACCTCTAGCCCTACTACAATGCGGAGGTAGAGCTTCTTCGTAGACTATCTGGTGGAGCTTCCTATCTAAAGTGTCAATCTCGAGGAGTTGTTGCAGGTGGTTATAGGACATTTGCTCTGGCCAACCATTGAGCATAAAAGGAATGAAGTCTTGCTCTGGATGAATCCACACTATTGCATAGAACTGATGCACCTAGCTTATCACAATTCGATCAACCTCACTAAAAAGGTGAACGAAGCCCAGGAACTGCTCAAAGAGGGGTTAGATGGGTATACTAGATGCTCTCTCAAGCTCATCCCAACCAAGTATACTTTGGTCTGGTAGTGCCATCCCTCTAGCATGGTAGCTTAGGAAGAAACTCTCCTGAGTCATAGTCTAGAACTGTGAATTTGTGTCAGGATCTTTGAGGAGCAGAAACCAGAACTCAATATCACAGAACCTGATGTTCTGTATCTTCTTTGAGCTATAATACCAAAAGTCATAGAATTGAACCACCTCTTTCTTTGTCTCAATATTACTGCTTCTCATAGCACCACTGGCAGACACCAAGCCTCCTCGACTGCTCCTCGTACCACCATTGGCAGACATCAAATTACCTCCTTGACTGCTCCTCGTACCACCAATTATGGCACACATCAAATTACCTCCTCACCTGCTCCTCGTACCACCAATTGTGGCACACATCGAACCTCCACGAGTGTGAGTGCCCATGCCCCCATGAGTAGCTATAGATTTGACCAGAAAGGTGCAAAGTGATTGGTCTGGTTTTTGGAGTGGAACTCGGTCATTTGCTGTAGTTGTTCCTCAGTGAGCTCCTCCTCACTAAGATCCATTTTAGCACTCTCCTCACATTGTTGCTGTCGGTGAGCCATTCGAGTCTGCCTACGAGAATTCTTGGACTCTAGGGCTAGCATAGCTTTGGTTGCCTCTTCCTCTACCTCTCGGATACTGTTTGCCTTCCTCTGCCTCTTATAGGGCTATGGTGGAGCTTGTTCCTCTACTTCTGGGACACTGCAAGCCTTCCTCTAGCTCGTTCTAGGTTGTGGTGGTGCGTGTTCCTTTGCTTCTCAAAGAATGGTTGCCTGCCTCTAGCTCTTTCTGCGATGTGGTAGTTCTACCTGCTTTGATTTAACTCGGGCCATCTACAACAATTAGAAAAAAATTACACATGTGTTTCATCAAACACCATAAATTCATGAAGAAAAAAGGAGATCACAGATGGCCTCACCGTGCTGAGGCAAGAAGGCGATCTTGACTGGCTTGCTCGCTGGAGGAGTGGCGCACTGATAGATGGCGGCGCGGTAGATCCTCGCAGCGCAGTAGATCCCCATGGTGTGGAAGGATCTAAGCAAGAGGTTTCAGTTTGTGAGGGAATAGGGTGGGTCGAGGGGGGAGGGGGGAGGCGGCGCAGGTGTTGGTATTTCTTAATGTTTACAGAAAGAATCAGCAAGTGTATGGAATTACCGTTGTAGCTTTCACCCAGAAGTATTCAGGGTATCGTATTTCCATAGGGAACGAAGGTATTCCTTCTAGCTAATTCGTCCAAGGACAACACAAGGGTAGCTGATAAGGGTAGAGATGGATTCCTATGGATTTTGGATCTATGAGAAGATAAACTCTACTTCTACTTGCTTACTTCGAGCACTAGTGAACACCTGGTCTACCAAGCATTGCCAGCCTATGGCTCTATGCCATACCCAGACATGGGGGGTTACAAGGGACGGACAGGGCTGTCACCACCTATCGCCTACCCCTCAACCGTGGAGCACAAGGTAAACGAAGGTAGCCTCTAGCCTAGACACCACATCTACGCTATAGACTACTACTCTAGAGTTAGCTAGGAACATTCGTCTTTATCAGGAATCCTCTACTAGAGCATCCACCGTGGGGATGGATGACGAACCCATAAACAAGTAAGAGTAAAGCTTAACTAATCAAAGACATTTATAACCAAAAGAATCACGAATACTCACTTAGCGGAAAACCCATTGAGGCACAAGTATCTGTTGAGGTACAAGGCAGGGAGACACTAAAAAGCCTAGTTTTCCCCATACTCTTCCCTCACATCTCTTCCTTATAATTCTAGATAACTACTAGGGCCTAAGCCCTTTGGAATGTTGCTCTTGTGTGTTGCTCTTGCTCCCTTGAGGTGTTATTGAAATGAGGAGAGCTCTACCCATGCTTTTATACATGCTTGAGGTCTGTTTTGCAAGAGATAAAATAGGAAACCACCCAAACCATCCTTAGCATGCCGCCATGCAACCGCCAGAGCAAGGTGGGGCCAAGCGGGCTTAAGGGGGTGCGACCGCACCTAGGGTCTGGGTGTAATAGAACCGACCAATTTATAAGAGCACAAGTACAAAAACAATCGCCAAAACGATCAAATTCTCGCACTTGAGCCCATATAAACCCGTTAGTCAACTAAAACCACGAAGGATTTCAAACCAACTTGCATACAACCAAGATCACAGTAATTCAACATAACACATCACACGTTACAACATTTCAAAAATAGTTTGTAGATAGATTACAACACATCAGAGTCATAGTTATTACAAACTGAGTCTTGTAAAGTAGCGGAAGCAAATAGTTTAACTCACACACATGAGTTCAAATACAAGTACCAGCTTGCTGATCACATCCCACAAGCATTCGGATAAGATAAATAGAGATCATGCCTATGATCTAGTCTTCGTCACCCGCTGGGTGGAGACAATACTTATAGAAGCCCTAATAAAGAAGGTCATCTACAACAAGAGGGAATAAACCCTAAGTACGAGAAGGTACTCAGCTAGACTTACCTATTGGAAACCAAAACAAATGACACCAAGGATCATGCATAGCTTAATTTATTGGATCTGGCTGACACTTCCTTTTTGACAGAAAAGCATAGGTACTAACGATTAACTTCTAACCTGATCTAGCAGTGACTTTAAGCCATTAACCTGTCATCTATATTAGCACCTATACTAAGCAATCACTTGATTAAGATGCAAACATTATTAACCATATTAGGTATAGATCGTGGCAACATTATCATCATCCATTTAACCATATCGTTAAATTAAGTGAATCTACGTTGCCGCTGCTCAGTCAAGTTCTCATTATCTAGGAGAGACGGTGATTCGAATTGATTCCTATCCAGCTGGAGGGGTATTCCTAAACACAAACCCTGCTTCCTCCATCAGGGTCGCAATCAAGTCACCTTTAGCATAATTTAGGAGTCGCGAGTCCGAACAGATTGGCATTCTCAAAATACCACTCTGCCAAGGGTGATCGGGACTCTAACCCGCCTTGGGCTTATGCCAATGGCTCTCCACACATCCTTGCTACCTCTAGAATGCGCACCACTGCTCGTGTTCTCAGCCTGAGTCGAGCTACTAGGCTTCGCAATCGGAATGACTTATCCGGCCAGCTAAGTGTTAGGCTACGTTCAACATGACATGAGGACGTACAGCGTATCGGTCCTTAAACAACACAGACGGAGTCACTATGTCCAACCCTACACAAGACTCTGCTTGGTCTTCATTCATTATTAACATGGTTCTTTTCCACGATAGCAAATATAGCCAACCATGATCTACCTCATCCTAAAGCTCACAGGTGACAGCAAATCACCCGACTTCTACTGCACTAAGCATGGCTAAGCATTTAACCTATTCCTGAACTTAAATAGGATTCAGGTGCAATAGCTGGACAAGGATAGATATATAATGCAACAATTGGTTCCAACCAATTCCTATACTTAATGCATCATCAACAATAAAAGATACTCAAGATATTTGTAAAAATATGGGAGACTTAGAATGCTCCAGGGCTTGCCTTTCAGGAAAGAGGATGGGCGGTGGTCAGGGCACTCAGGCAACTACTCCTCGGTGGCTGCTTCGTCGGTGGCCTGAACCTCGGGCTGCTCCTCTTGGCTCGCTCCCTTGAACTCCAGAAGTATCACTCCCTCTGGCACACCTATTGCATGTATGCGCAAGATAAATATCATGGATGTATATGAACGAAGTTAGGGATGCTCGGGGAATGCACATGCTTACTGCAGTCCGCATATTCTAACTTAAGCTGTATTCAAATCACTTTAACTTACCAAGTTTATACAACCTAATGTACAATTGCTCATATTTAGTTAAGGACCTAGCACCTGCACCTAAGCATGTTCTCAAGTTAGGCTAGCATCTAAACAATCACAAGAACATTGCAACAAGCATACACACAAACATCCGTATTTTAGCAAAACAGGAACTATACAGTGGTACTGTAAACTGATCATAACCGAAGATCTACAAATCGAAATGACAAGCAACAAGACAATTTGGAAAGCTTGTGAAATTGCCTACAATTCATTTTCAGACCTCAAGGCATTATTCCAACCTTTACCAGGTCAAAGTTACTGAACCACCTAATCAGGTCCAAACAAGACAGAGAGCAAGCAAAACTATGATCCAACTTTGAATGACTGTAACTCCTAAACTATTGGGCCAAATGCCACCAAATTTTAACAAGAGCTAGATACATAAGTTATCTACAAATTTTGTATTCACCACTTTCCCAGCAAACCAAATTATCATGGTGAACTTTGTAAAGTTTCGAGAACTGTTCAGAAAGACATAATGCAAGAAAATATTTATTAACTTATGTTTTAAACATATAAATGGACAAAACCAACTTTACTAACTCATCACACATATCAAAATAACACCAGAAAGTAAAGTGTCCACCACCCAATCATTTCTTTTAATGCCTTTCTTAATTTATTTAATTATTTAAGAGGAATAATAAACATATATGAAAACTACACCATTTAATCTACACAAATTACAGTAGGTACTATATGCTCCAAGTAGTCTACTATAAAAAGTTCACATCATTTGAACAAGTATAACATCCTACACAAAAATGACAAGGCATAAAGGCTTAAAATAACATAAATAGGAAACCCTAGTGAAAAGTGTCAAGGAACATATTTTATATTTTTTTTAGCATTGTTAAGGTACTAGGACAACCTTCAATAAATTTCATGAGCATTGGATTCATAGATAATTTATTAAAATTCACACAAGGATCATCTAATGATAAAAAGAATATCTATAACTTAAAAACTATTCTTGTACTGACTCTGAAATTTTTACCAAAGCTCATCAAGAAGAGCTCACCATCCAAATTTCATAATTTTTGGAGTACAGGAACTCCAGATATAATTTAAACAAGTTTGCACCCATTTAAAAACACATTTCAAGTTTCAATTTAATTCTTCCCAAAACTCTACTACAAGTGTTCATGTTATATTTTTCCTAAATACTACACTTCACCAAGATCCTAACAAAATTGGAACCACCCAATTTGGATCTATAAAACTAGAGATATAAATTTTACAAAATAGCATTCAAATCTGAAATATTTGAACTAGCTTTCAATTCGGTGTTGCTGACAGCTGGGACCCGCAGGTCAGCTGGGCCCGTGTGTCAGCGAAGGAAAAAATAGAGGAGGCGGCTCAGGACGGCGCGGGAGCGGTGCTAGCTCGCCGGTGGTGACTTCTCCGGTGAAACCGAGGGCACTGGCGTGCTCCTCATGACGAGCCACACCTAATGGTGCCTAGGGTTCAACCCCTACCGAAGCCTAACTAGGGCGGCGATGGGCATGGCGGACGGTGCCGAGGCTTCGACAATGCTCCGATGAAAACCAGCCATGTAGGGCATGGCTAAGCTCGGTACGAGCTTCTAGGGCTTGCGGGGAAGCTTAGGGAAGGAAGAAAAGGGAGTGAGAGGGCTCCGGTGGTGGTCGGCCATGGCAAGCACAATTCCAGTGAGGTTCGGACGGCGGCAGAAACAAAAATGCGGCCACTACCTTGATTCCCCAGCTCAACGATGAGGTGGACGAGCTAAAGGAGACTACGGTGGAGTTATGGTTGGAGTGGGGTTGGCTGTGGTGCCATGGTGAGCTCACGCAAGCTCGGCGGAGCAATGGTGACGGCGGTGGCTGTTGTGGGTGCTACGGCGGACACTGCGGGGAGTGAAGGGAGGAGCAGAAAATGGGATGTGAGCGCGGTGGAGTCATAGGCGCGTGCTGGGCTTGATGTGGTGCTCTCTGGCCCATCGTGGCCTGATCGAGCAGCGCAGTGGCGATGCATGGCCATCCACGCGGCGGCCGAGCTCTGACACGGTCGGCACTGTGCCAGTCTGAAGTTTTTGATTCAGTGTTCAATGGTGCCGACTGACAGCGCAACTTCCTCGCTCCATAACTCCTAAACCGTGATGATCTATCTCATGGCATAATTGACAAAGTTGGAGATCTAGGTGAGTGCTACAACTTTTCCAATTGGAGCTAGAGCTAGTTCGGCCTGGTTAGTGAGATATAAGGCTCCAAACATCGACACATGAAACTAAAAATCAGTTCCAAGACTCAGAATTTTTCTGAGTTTCCAAATAGACCTCAAAACTGACTTGTGGGCCCTTTTTTAGAATGTTCAATACATTTTCATGAGATGGTCATAAAATAACTTTTGTTCCTTATAAAATTTGCTACAACTTTGCTTTAGGTTGCTCAGACATGCAAACACTCTAAGATGTACTTTTTAAACAGTCAAACAAAAGAGCTCTAGGGGTCAACACTAGTCAAACCATTACTTGAAAGCCTAATTAGGCAATATGGTCAACATGAACATTGTTCCTAATGACATTCTAAGTGTAGCTAAGTTGTTTGAGAGGATAATTAGCCACACCCCACATTGGCCACACCAAAATCAAGCATCACATGTATTGGAAACAAGGAATAACAATTGAAATGTTACTTTTGTTTCAAAGCCATGTTTCATATGTTTCATGAGTTTGTGGCATAGTACTAACTAACCATGTTTCACTAAAGTACATGACATGTTTCAAGAGTGAGTTGCACATGTTGCACTTGAGTGTTGCACACTATTCATTTCATAAAACAAACACACATGGAATATAAACATATGTTGCAATGTTTCAAAAGCATGTTCCAAACAATCAAAGCTCATGAATGGATGAATGATGCTCATGTTTATGAAATGCAAGTGCAAATGTGGAAGCCAAACACCTGGGGTAATTGGATCTTATATGCTACCTTACCGCTCTGTCCTATGAGTTGAAATGGACTGACATATCTTGGCGCAAGCTTTCGCATCACACCAAAGCGTTAGACACTCTTCATGGGTGAGACTTTCAGATAAACGAAGTCTCCAACTTCGAACTCGATAGGTTTTCTATGATGATCAGCATAACTTTTCTGCCTAGCTTGAGCTACGGCCATATGGTTTGGATAGTACGGACTTGTTCTTCGGCTTCTTGAACAAAATCAATTCCATAATATCTGCTTTCACCAGCTTCAACCCAATTCAATGGAGTTCTACACTTTCGACACTACAAAGCTTCAAACGGTGCCATCTTGATACTCTCTTGATAACTATTATTATAAGAGAATTCAGCTAGGGCCAACCACTTTTCCCATGAACCCTTAGACGAGATGACACACGCTCTCAACATATCTTCTAAGATTTGATTCACTCGCTCAGTTTGCCCATTGGTTTGTGGATGATAGGCAGAGCTTCTTACTAACTTAGTTCCCAATAATCCATATAAGTGCTCCCAAAAGCGAGCAGTGACCTGTGGCCCTCGATTAGAGACAATAGTGTGAGGTATCCCATGAAGTCGGACTATCTGATTGAAGTACAACTCTGCATAGTTAGTTGGACGGAAATCTATGCGGACAGGAATGAAGTGTGCAGACTTGGTCAAACGGTCTACAATCACCCAAATAGAGTTAAAATTCCTCTGAGTAGTAGGGAGTCCAACAATAAAATTCATACTTATCTTCTCCCATTTCCAACCTGGAATAGCGAGTGGTTGAAGCAATCTAGCCTTCATGTGTATAGCTTTAACTCGACAAAACGTGTCACACCTAGCCACATAAGCAGCTATCTCCTTCATCTTGGTCCACCAAAAGCAAGGCTTCAAATCATGATACATTTTGCTACTACCAGGATGAATAGATAATTTCGAGGAATGTGCTTCGGATATGATTTGATTTCTAAGCTCTCTATCCTTTGGAACCACCAACCTATCCTTGAACCATAACACGTCATTCTCATCTACCCGAAAATGCTTGGTTTCTTGCTCTTTCATCTTGCACTTGATGTGGAACACACCTGGATCTGTCTTCTGTAGCTCAATAATTTGACTCTGTAGAGTACAACTGATAGTGATGTTGTGAAGGACTGTAGGTAGGAGTTTTTACAAATGGAGGTCACTTTCAATCAAAGAGTGGCAATGAGATTTCCTGCTTAAGGCATCCACAACGACGTTTGCCTTGCCTAGATGATAGTGCACTTGGAGGTTGTAATCCTTGATCAACTCGAGCCATCTTCTCTGATGCATATTCAACTTAGGTTGAGTGAAGATGTAATTAAGACTTTTATGATCAGTGTAGATATGGCATACATTACCAAGCAAATAATGTCTCCAAGCCTTCAAAGCATGAACAACTATAGTGAGTTCTAAGTCATGCATAGGATAGTTCACCTCATGCTTCCAAAGTTGGCGAGAGATATAAGCAATGACTCTACCTTCCTGCATAAGAACACCTCCTAAACCTATGCCTGATGCATCACAAAACACATCAAAAGGTTTCTTGATATCCGGTTGCGCCAAAACTGGAGCCAAAGTTAGAAGGGTTCGTAGGGTGTGAAAAGCTGCATCACACTCGAAAGTCCAGACAAACCTCATGTCTTTTTGCAGCAACCGAGTCATAGGCTTGGCTATTTTAGAGAAATCTAGGATGAAGCGATGAGAATAGCCAACCAATCCTAGAAAACTCCGAACCTCATGCACCGATATTGGAGCCTTCCAGTCCAACACTTCTTGCACCTTGGTGGGATCCACCATAATTCCACCATCGGACAACACATGCCCGAGAAAAGGTACCTCATGAAGCCAGAATTCACACTTGCTGAACTTTGCATAAAGCTTGTGTTCACGCAATCTAGTGAGAACCACTCACAAATGTTTAATGTGATCTTCTTCATTCTCAGAATAGACCAAGATATCATCTATAAATACCACCACAAATTTGTCCAACTTGGGCATAAACACCGAATTCATAAGATACATAAAATGTGCGGGGGCATTGGTCAATCCAAAAGACATAACAAGATACTCATACAGACCGTATCTTGTAGAGAATGCAGTTTTTGGAACATCCTGAGGCCAAATTTTGATTTGATGATAACCAGATCTCAAATCAATCTTGGAAAAGACTTTTGCTTTAGACAACTGATTGAATAAGATATCTATACATGGTAGAGGGTACATATTCTTGATTGTGACTGCATTCAAAGGCCTATAATCTACACACATGCGTAGTGATTGATCCTTCTTCTTCACAAAGATAGTTGGACACCCCCACGGAGACGAACTAGGATGGATAAGGCCTTTCTTTAGAAGTTCATTCAACTAGGTCTTAAGTTCAGCTAGTTCATTGGGAGGCATTCTATAAGGTCTTCTAGATATGGGTGCTGTACTAGGAAGCAACTCTATCTTGAACTCCATGTCTCGATCTAGGGGCAATTAGGAAAAACATCAGGAAAATCACACACTACAGGGATATCTGCCATAACCTTTGCTTACACCGCATTTGCCACACAAGAAAGATTTATGTCCCTGGGTAGCTGCACTAGAAAACCTTCCTGATTACAAGGAGCTCTGAGCATGACTATTCTAGTTGATGTATCAATAAGCACTCCATGATTGCTCATCCAGTTCATTCCCTATATCACGTCGATACCTAGCCCTGGTAAAACTACCAGATCAACCTGATAACTTTGTCCCTCTATCTCAAGTTGCACGTCCTTGACTATGAGCTTGGTTGAGATAGTACCACTAGCAGCCCTAATACAATAACCCTCACCCTCAACAGTGTATGTTTTCTACATAAACTTGGATGCAAATGCGGGACTAATAAAAGAATGCAAAGCACCCGAATTAAATAGTACAAATATAGGGTGTTAATCAACCAGAAACTTACCAGCAGATACTACCTCTCCTGAAGGAATATCAACAATATTAGTGTGGTTCACCTACCCCTGACGGCCACCTTGGTAGTTATTCTTCTTAGGGTAAGGACACTCCTGTGCCCAGTGACCCATCTTATTGCAGTTCTAGCATGGCATGTTGCTTGGAGGAACCTTGGAGTTGCCTTGACTAGTAGTGCCCTTTGGAAGAGCAACTGTAAAAGCCTTGTGAAATCCAGTTTTGCCTGGATTCTTCTTCTGTGGTGGGGTGGAACTTAGAAGCTGATGCCAGAGGATGGAATGGAGCCTTATGTGTGACTGGAGCTTTGGACTGTGAGGCACCCACCTCGTAGGCTCTCTTGTGATTCTTTGAAGCAGCATAAATAGCATTGTTGTTTTCTTGAGATAAAGCATCACTAACAAACTCATTAAAGGTAGCACACTTACAATTTCCCATAGTCTTCATCAATTTGTAGCTAAGTCCCCACTTGAAACTAGCGATCTTCTTGGCATCAGTGTCAACAAACTCAGTAGCATACATTGCAAGATTATTGAAAGCCTATAGGTATTCATTCAAGCTCTTGTTCCCCTATGTTAGCTTCATGAACTATGTATGCTTGATTGCCATGAGACTAGGAGGAATATAATTTCCCCTGAAAGCAGACTTGAACTGATCCCAAGTGATTTGGACATTAGCGGGCATAGTGGACCGATAATGACTCCACCAAATACCAGCTGGCCCATGCAGTTGGTGAGAAGCATATTCAGTCTTCAGCACTTCTGTCAAGCGAAGCAGACGGAATTTCTGCTCAAGTATGTTCAGCCATTCATCAGCTTGGAGGGGCTCCTCAGCCTCCTTAAAAATCAGCAGTTTAGTGTTGAGGAAATCTTTGAAGTCGCTATACTGATTTGGTTCCTATCCTTGGCGTGCACCACGACCATCATGATTTGCAGTCATGTGGAGAGCCTCAGCCATAGTGCGCTGTCCTTCAGCAAGAATTGCCATCACTTCTGCTGGTGTGGGTGGTGGTGGTGGTGGTGGGAGATCATCATCATCACCAACCGCACCAGTGGAACGAGTGCGAGGCATCTACAATAATGCGCAATCAGCAATTATTGGTGATGTTAGCCCATTGGAGAGGAGCAATGTAATTACGCCAAACTGAATTTACTAGAGAGAATGTAAATTTCATACAATAAAATAGAGGCAATAATTCATTCTCCAATCACCACATCATCAATTAGATTACTAGCGCCATTCGCAGTGCATTCCAACATGACAAGTTTTAAAATTCACCAACTCAGATAAGCATCCCAAAGGGAGCAGATTAAGGTACATTACATGCAAAGTTCAAATTAAAAGGTACATCCAACATCCACCACAGCACTTGATCCATTACACAAATGGCTGCAAAGCTTAAACTAGTGAGACTTGCTAGCTAACTACTCATCGAAGTGGTCACTGTCCACATCAGAAACGCCCTAGACTTCCTTAGGGTCATCCTCTTCCTCTTCCTCTTCCTCTTCCTCTTCATTTGCAAGTTCAGCTGCATTGACATCTATCTGCATGTCTTCTTCTTCCTCATCGGCCTCAATCACTTGAGGTCTAAGATTTGGGTAAACTAGTGGAGGGTGAGGAATAGGAAATAGGCGGTTGTTCAGGTGATGGTATTCAACCTAAAGCTCCTCTAGCTGCTCTTGGAGCTCATTCTCCCTTTGAAAAGCATTGTGGTTAGTCATAATCCATCCCTGACGCCTTTCTTCTGCTACCTCCAAAGTTGCGTCTCTATGACGGGTCACATGGTCCAACTCCTGTACTGCCTCATCTCTCTCTATTCAAGGTTCATAAGCTGGTTATGAAGCTCATCTCTCTCGCATGCTACTTGCCCCCACTGCTGCAGGCAATAATTTGTAATGCCCTGAATCTCATCTACTTCTAGCTGAGCTTGCCCACATGCCTCCGCCCTATGGCGATACTTGCGGCCATGCAACCTAAACTTGTGTTGGGCTGCCATTGCCTTGCCAGCTTCTTCTAACACACTAGAGTGGGTGTCCTACCTGACTTGACATACCTTCAAGACGGCCATCATAGCACTCATTCCCACATTATTGCTCTGAACACATTCACCATGGCCTTGAACCAAGGCCTGGCCAGCTTCTTAAGTCCACTCAGCATCAGTAGGAGCCACACAGGGAATGGATGCAGCTGGTCCACCCACTAATTCATCTCCGAAACTCTATGCTATGTCCATAAGCACCTTAAGGGAAGCAACTTGTGTGGCTTCCCATGGGCTTTGCCCATTAGACTCGGTGCTCCACCCACGCCACAATGGTCTCGTGGGGTTCTACGGCACCACCAAGGTCATATTGTACCATGGCACATCTCCAAATGGCATCGTCTGCACCCACGTGTAGCGGGGCACCTTTGGGTACCCTACTGAGCTTAGCACCCTCCAGAGCATGGTAGGCATACCAAACTAGTCCAAAAAGGTGTTGCTACCAGGAGGAAACACGGGCATGGCCATCTGTATCAAAAGGGATGCAACTCTCGTGAGAGGATTATTTTGTTGAGAGATGGAACTTAATATTTGGGATAAGCAATTATAAGGGAGGGAGTGATGCAATATGAATGACATGAGTGAATATGATGCATGCACGTTCCGTACGTCCTCACAAACCTAAGAAAAGTTAAGTTCTAGCAGAATATACGGTGGCATACACACGTTCTCTTGAATAGTGGTAACTAGTTAATCTACACGGTGCGTTGTTAGCATACCTATAGAAAATTTCATTGCAGCCCAACCCAACAAGATATAATGCTAACAATGAAAGTAGTAAACTAAGATACTCTCCATATATACATCCTCGGATATATATACTTTGGTATCCAAAACTATCCAACAGATATACCCACAATTAAGTACCTTCATATGTACATGCATGCAACATATAAATATTCTAGTAACCACAACTAACTCTCCCCTAGATCGATAGTTGGACGGTCATGCTCTCACAACTCACACTTGCCTTGGCATAGAGGCAATTAATGTAACACCCTAGGTGTTAGCCTTGCATAAATTGACTTGCATTGCATGAGCATGAGCATCGAGCATTCATATATAAGCTTTTATAATTGAAACTTGTGATTGAAACATATGCAACATTATTTGTTATTTTATGTTTCCTTGTATATATGCATATGATCATGAGTTAATACATGTAAATGATGGATGTGAGTCACTAAAACATATTAGCTACACTTTATGATGACTAGTGGAACAATGTTCATGAAGATCATTTTGTCTAATCAAGTACTAAATGATGCTATGCATGTTGACCTGGATAGCTCTATGTGTAACCAATGCATGAAATGATTGTGTGACCTTACAAATAGCTTAAACATGTTTAGAAGATCATTATGAACAACTTTGGTATTCATGGCTAGGGCTAAATTGGTCACTAAGTCATAGTTCATGTATAAGCCATCTTTTGAATGTAGTGTGTTTGACCAAGTTTGAACTATGTCATAGAGACCTTGCATGGCAGTGGTCACTAAAGCAAAGTTGTAGTATTTTAGAAGAGGAACAACTTCTATTTTTGGGTCATAGACTAGTTTAGCTCCTAACATGCCTGAATTAGGCTCACAAGGTTCAACAAATCACTGTTTTGCAACACTGAATTTTTCTAAGTCCTAAACCGGTTTATAGTGAAATAGCATGACTTTTGCGATGATTTTACTCCTCATACTTTGCGAATTAGGCCATAATCTTTTGATAGAAGTTGAAGACGGTATATAGGTCTATGACTTTGGTTTAGATCATTGGCACTAATTCTTCACGGATTGGAAGATCAGGCTTCGCCAAATCGCGTCGTTAGTCAATCTATCGGGCGTTGTTGACTGAATCAAAATGGCTTTGGTGGCCAATTGGCTTTGGATGTTGGCTGCCGCCGCATGGACGTGAGGAAGCCGCGCATCGCTGTTGATCTGCTCAGCCAGGCCACGCCGGGCTAGAGCGCGCCCTTATCACCCCCAGTGCTCGCCCGTGATGCCCGCACTCCCATTTCGCATTTCACTATCTCCTCCTTCGCCGTTCGTAGCAGCGCAGCACCGCCGTGGCACAAGAAGCGCTGCCATAGCCATCACCGGCACCAGCTCGCTTGTAACATCTCGGCCCAGGGCTTAACAGGATTAATAGGATACTCATACCAATAAGTTGCAACTTCTTTTCCGGAAGCCCATCTGCAAATAACTCTGAGGTTAAGCATGCTTGGCCTAGAGCGATGGGTGACCGACCAGGAAGTTCTTCCCGGGTGCGCATGAGTGAGGACAAAGTGCGCAGAAAAGACCTGTGTTGGTCTATGAGGGCAGTCTATATCCTAGAGAAGCTGCCAGATGTAAGCGGGCCCAGCCTCGGAGAGGCGGGACGTTACAGAATGGTGTTACATTGTAACATTTTGCTGAAACATTTCGTAAGCATCCGATTTATATGCATTGGTGTATGATAGGCTTTATAATTCATGTTTGGCTTGGAAACATTTTTACGAAACGGAAAGAAAAAGGGTATGCTTCATGTCACATAACGCGTTTATTACCTGAATCAAAATTTTGTTAACACAAAAGGTTATAAAACGTTTTGGGAATGGCAATAAAAAGTTGTGGCTAGTGACATGGAAGGCTAGCTAGTACGTCCCGGGAAGCGGGTTTGGGGTTTCGACGCGAAATCTTTCAAATCGACGTCCTCCGCGTAAGTATTTGAAGTGGTCGACGAAGCCACCTTTGGCATTAGTTGTAAAACAATCGGCTTAAGAAGTAGCACAATGTCGCGACTGAGAGTGGTGGCTCGGTGTACTCCTTTTCGCATCGAGAAATTGGAATAGCGTTTGGCGCGTGGCATACTCATTTTCTAGCTGCTTTAAAAGTCGTGCACGTCACCTGGCTCAGCTCTGGGCGCGGTCACCACTTCGTTTTGTTGCCAGCGCGCTCTGCCGCGTAGGCCAGCGCCACTGCCATGCCCGGCTGCGCTCGCTGCACCGTGCACGTGCACGACCCACGCGTCCTAGCCATCTGCCTCGCTGCTGCTCGCCTCGCCAACCCACGTGTGGCACCCGGACCGCCGGCCGTGCTCTACCTGCACTTTGCCCTGCCCCTCTGTGGCCGTGGTCGGGCGGGGTCCCGCGTCCGCGTTGCTAGCGGCTGCGCTCGGCACCGCTCCGTTGACTCTGTTGGCCGCTTGCGCGTTAGAAGGCTGCCGCTGCACTGTCACCTCGGCGTTGCGTCCGCCGTGTCCTTGCCTGGCGCTGTCCGCAGACGTGCCATGCCAAGGCTCGTCGTTTGCTACAGCGGCCGTGTGGACGGCTGTCAGGGGCATGTCCTGGGGTTCCCCATGGCCAAGCACGGCGGTACCTTGCGTTGACGACCGTAGGCGAGCCATGCCGAGCCGTGTGTTCCTCTGTCTCCTTGCCGCCGAAGCAATTTTCCCCAATTCGCCTTAACCATAGCCATAGGTCTCATTTCGCCTTAGGCATGGCTCTATCAGGCGTCTGGCTACGCCCCGTCCCCACCTTACTGTGGGTGTCCTTACACTTGACCGGAATTTCATAATTCTGCATCACCGGCTCCATAAGACCATGCCGATGCCCTCCAGCGGCGTGCTGGTTCCTCATTACACCTCGTGGCAATTCAGTGCAACCATAGACTCACCATGTTCTCCTGAGCATTCCGCGCCCCACAGCCGTAGCGTCGTAGCGGGCCAGCCCCACCGCCGCAGTAGTGCCCCCGTCGGTCATCACCGCACCGCCATGAGCTCACGTGGCCAGCCTTGCTCTGACCGCCTCCAACCATACCGTCAACGCAGCGGTGTTGGTGAGTACTCCCTGGTGCTCACTAGCTCGTGCGCTGGCCTCGCCTTCGCTGTTGCTCACGGGAACACGCTCGCTCTTGCAGGATAGGAGCCACCACCAGGGAGGGAGTTTGCGCCTGTGTCTCTGCTCGTCGTGTCGCCTCTAGTAGCTTCTATGTGCTATTCAGGTACCTATCAACCCCTTAGGTAGGCGGTAGGGGTTCAGGTGAGGTCGGCGTGGTCGCCCGGTGCCATGCCGTCACGCCGGTGCGTGCCCTGGGGGTCGGGGACCTCCTCGCGGTGAAGAAGAGGAAGTGGGAGGGTGCTGATGTAAAACGGTAGACTAGCGAAACAGTACCGTAGAGCTCGTAGCAAATGCTGAGTTCGTCGGGGGTGTTCGTGCATTTTTACCGACGCGTGCAGGCTTTCCCATTCGTGGGCCGTTGGCCATCTGGGCCACGCCTCCACGTGGGCCGCGCGCCTGGCTGCTATCGTGCGCGGGCGGGATGATGAGTTGGATCGGGCCACGCATCGTGGGCCGGCCAAGGAGGTTTCGGTTTCTCTATTTCATTGTATTAGAAATTGTTTATCTATTTAGGTTATGAGCTGAACTTCAATAATTAGTAGTAAATGGCATGGTTGTCCAAAAATAGCGAAACAAAGTTTGTTAGGTTCGCAAAAATGTCGCCTACCTGTTAGTACAGTTGGTTCCCCATTAGTGGTTAGGATGGTAGGCTCATAAGCTTGAAGTAGAAAGCTTAGCGGTATGTCGATCTTTAATTGCAAGATTTGTTGTGGTAAACCGACGATAACTTTAGCTTTGAAATCGTTACCGTAGGTTCTTTAGGCATTTATATACTTGCTGTAAAAATGGTAACCATAGAACGAGTCGTTTAATGCCGTAATTATTATCCTTGCTTTATCGTAAACTGGTATTAGGAGTATGAATATCCGTAGTCATCGTATGAATATAGGACGCGGTCATACATGTTAGTAGTACTGGTATATAGCTTAGACTTTAGTAGGAAGACCTCGCTTAGTAATGTAATAGAGGTACTTTTGCATTGAGAATTGCTATTGCCATAGTGTAATCATTGCATCGTCATTTCATGTAGATCACGAACAAGTAGACTTCGTACCTGTCGGTGATCCGGAGTACGACGAGGTGATCGAGGAGTACGAGGAGGAGCTTTTCACACAGGAGGGAGCCTAGGAGCCTGTTGGTACTGATTTTGCTGACTCGGCACCTACCCAAGGCAAGCCCCGGTGCATAACCCCTATTTTTAAATAATCACTGAATATATTTATATGATATGCATTTATGTTATAGGCATTTTATGGAAACTACATGCATAGATATATCCACCCTGAGTCCTACTAGTGCAGGTCGAGTAGCTGCTATGCTCAGGATGTCGGTAGCGTGGGTAACCTGACATTACTCGCAAATAGGTGATTACACTATAATACCATGATGAAATAATGGAAAGGAAAATGGTGACCGGACAGGGATGTGGATTTGATACTGGTGGGTGTGAGGGGTTGTGTCCTACGGCCAACAGGGCATAGCCCGGTTACACTTTTTCCCTGTCTGTGTCGATTAAGGACCGGTCGTTGCATATGACTCTAGGCAAGTCACAGACTATTGTCCCGAGCACATACTTGGGTATGGGCGCAGGGAAGACTTGCTGCTCTCTTGTCGCAGATCCGGCTCTTTCCGGACCGACGGATGGGAAGAGGAGGTGGTGGAGGTCCTTGCGTCGCACTGAGTCTAGGATTCAGATGCGGGGGCTTGGAGTCCAAGTTTGGACGGGGACCTGGACACCTGGGATAGGAGAGTGGTGGGTTAGTCCTGCTTGTGCCTGGGGTACAAGCGGGGCATGTGTCTTCGGGGCACCCAGCTGGGTACATTGATTCGCGAATCGCCGGGTTATCCGGTATGGCTTGTCTGTGGTTTAGCACCGTAGTAAGAACTGGAAGACGAGCGCCTCCGTAAGTACGCTATTCCGGGTGGTTCTGCCACAGTTGGTACCAGAGCCAATAATGGTCATGAGTTCCTCACTCTTTTACAAAACTAAAAGTTTGACCAACAAAAGTTTTGCGAAAAGTAGGATGCGATTAAGTTAAGTTATATAAGTATAAGCCCTAGCTATATGGTTTATCTAGGATAGCGGCACTGGTTTTATCTAATCAGTTTTCTACAGGTACACTGACTTACGTTGCGTAAGAAATCGCTTAGTATACGGAAAGTGAGTGTGCGATGTGCCGAAAATGTTACGAACGCCGCTATATTCTGGCTTGAGTGAACATATAGATCGAAGCATGCATCATATAATAGCATCTTATTGAACTAGTAGTCCCCCTTCACGTATAATGAAAGTAGTAAATTGGTAGGACTAACTTAATGAATACCTTAATAAATGTGCTGCCATCTCTTTAATCCCTAGATTCTAATCGGAAGGGTGTCCTAATGGATGGTTTGTCTCTCTTACAGATGAATCTGAGGTCCGGACATGGGAGCACCAGTTCGGGAGCGGCCAACGAGGGCCATGGTGATAGTGCTCAGGCCTTTGAGTGGGACAACGAGGGGGCTTGGGAGGTTCCACCTTTGGTTCCTCATCCTTTCCCGCCGCCACCACCACCTCTGCCGCTGTCCGCCGCGGAGGTCATGGTGGAGTTGTTGGCTGCTCGTCGGGAGTCAGCCGCGGCTCGACAGGAGACTGCTCGTGCCTTGGAGATTATGGCACAGGCCGTCGCGGGTCTCGTCCGTGGAGGCCCTAGAGGCAACGGTGGGAATGGGGGTGGTGCTCGCCATCCTGAGGGATAGTCCTCTTACCAGGACTTCCTCAAGACCCACCCACCCATGTTCACGCCGTCGAATGACCCGTTGGAGGCGGAGCACTGGCTTCGCATGCTGGAGCAGAAGTTTCGGCTGCTCGGAGTGGCCAATGAGCAGAAGGTGCACTTTGCGTCCCAGCAGCTTTTGGGGTTCGCAGGTGCCTGGTGGGAGACTTTCCAGGCCGCAGAGCTACCGGATCACCCGACAACATGGCAGGAGTTCTCCACCACCTTCCACGAGTTCTTCATACCTACTGGCGTTATCCACCAGAAGGTGACCGAGTTCATGGAGTTGCGTTAGGGAAGTAGGACGGTGATGGAGTATGTGAATCAGTTCAACCACTTGGCTCAGTATGCTGGTAGTCAGGTGGACATGGATGACAAGAAGAAGGATCGCTTCTTTCGTGGTCTCACTCCTGCTCTTTAGGAGAAACTGTACCTAGGAAACTATCAGACCTTTGGAGCTCTGATGAACGCCGCCATTGCTCTTGAGGGTTTTCAATGGGCATCTCAGGCGAATTGGAAGCGGAGGAGGGTGGCAGCTAGATCCTCCAGCCACCCTCATACTCAGAAGGTGCAAATTGTGAGGTGAGGGTCCTATCAACCATCTGGCAGGCCTCTGTTTCGGTCACCCTAGCAGACCTCACAGACTTCCGCTACTCAGTACAAGGCACCTCAGCAGCAGGTGCAGCCCCAGCAGACTTAGGGACAGCAGGTCCCACCTCGTCAGGGATTCGGGAACAAGCCTAGTGCTTGTTTCAAGTGTGGCAAGGAGGGCCACTATGCCAGGGAGTGTCCTCAGCAGTAGACAGCTCAGCCATCTCAGCCGTCTGCAAATTCCAGGCTAATTAAGAGGACTTTCATCAAGAGGAAGGTGCCCAGCAGATCTGGTCAGGTGCACTTCATGGATGCTCAGCAGGTTGTGCATCAGGAGAGAGTTATGGCTGGTATGTTTACCATCGAATCCCATCCAGCTTTGGTGTTGTTTGATTCTGGTGCATCGCATTCCTTTATGAGCATGGGGTTTGTAGAGCGGCACAACTTATCACTTGTGGCGATACCATATGCCTATAAGATCCATACTGCGGGTTCTCAGATGTTTATCAATACCCGTACAGATACTGTAAGTTTGGTATTAGCCACCCACACTTACCGTCTATAGTTCATGATAATGCCTAGGCAAGGCATTGATGTTATCCTTGGGATGAACTGGTTGCAGGTGTATGGGGTAGTATTGGATATGAAGAGAAGAAGTGTAGAGTTACGGCTTCCGTCTTCTGAGGATAGGATGTCTCTCATCATACCCTCAGAACTGGTCTTACCTGTTGCTGCCCATGCTGAAGCCGTCCCTGATCTTACCTCCATTCCAGTAGTATGTGAGTTCCCAGATGTTTTCCCTGAGGATCTTCCTGGATTGCCACCGGACCATGAGGTAGAATTCTCCATTGAGCTTGAGCCTGGTACTACTCCTATCTCTAGACGTCCGTACCGCATGGCTCCAAGAGAACTAGCAGAAATGAAGAAGCAACTGGAGGAGTTGATGGACAAGGGTTTCATCCACCCAAGTTCTTCACCATGGGGTTGCCCAGTGATTTTCGTGAAGAAGAAGGATGGTACATTGTGGATGTGTGTGGATTACCGCCCCCTCAATGCGGTAACAGTTAAGAACAAGTATCCCTTGCCCCACATT
Organism: Miscanthus floridulus; assembly: GCF_019320115.1. NCBI lineage: Eukaryota > Viridiplantae > Streptophyta > Magnoliopsida > Poales > Poaceae > Miscanthus > Miscanthus floridulus. Next base: position 94,013,896 of record NC_089581.1, on the reverse strand, counting down.
GATACTTTGTTTGATCAGTTAGCTGGTGCCATGGTGTTCTTGAAGATAGATCTTCGATCGGGCTATCATCAGATCAAGATCAGGCCACAGGATATACCAAGGACAGCTTTCTCTACTAGGTATGGGCTATATGAATACCTAGTGATGTCTTTTGGCCTCACCAATGCCCCGGCCTTCTTCATGTACCTGATGAACTCAGTTTTTATGCTAGAGCTAGATAAGTTTGTGGTAGTTTTCATTGATGACATCTTAATCTATTCCAAGAATGAGGAAGAGCATGCCCGTCACCTCCGGATAATACTGACTCGGCTAAGGGAGCACCAGCTGTATGCTAAATTTAGCAAGTGTGAGTTTTGGCTTGATCGAGTGCAGTTTTTGGGACATGTGTTGACACCTGAGGGCGTTTCTGTGGATCCTAGCAAGGTGCAAGATGTATTAGATTGGAAGTCTCCAAGGTCTGTGCACCAGATCCGTCAGTTCCTTGGGCTAGCTGGATACTATCGACGTTTCATCCCTGATTTCTCCAAGATAGCCCAGCCCATGACTAAGCTACTCTAGAAAGAAGCTAAGTTTGTTTGGAGTCCAGCTTGTGAAGAAGCTTTTCAGTCCCTTAAGACTTTTCTGACCACTACTCCTATGTTGGCTCAACCTGATATTGAGAGGCCCTTTGATGTTTACTGTGATGCCTCGAAGATGGGATTGGGGTGTGTGCTTATGCAAGAAGGGTGTGTGATAGCTTATGCTTCACGCCAACTGAAGAAGCACGAGGTGAACTACCCTACCGATGATTTAGAGCTAGCTGCTGTAGTTCACTCTCTGAAGATTTGGAGGCATTATTTGTTGGGCAACAAAGTGCATATCTTCACGGACCACAAGAGCCTTAAGTATATTTTCACTCAGTCTGAGTTGAACATGAGACAAAGGAGATGGTTAGAGTTGATCAAGGATTATGATTTAGAAGTCCACTATCATCCTGGAAAAGCCAATGTGGTGGCTGATGCTTTGAGTCGTAAGTCGCATCAGGTTGAGGAAATACCCTTGTCACTCCACCACACTGAGGTGCTAGCTCAGATTGCTTTAACCTCAGAATTGCTGGAGCAAATTATTCAGGAACAGAAGGGAGATCAGAAGAGATTCCTCACATCAAGAAGTTGCTATCAGAAGGGCGTGGACCTCATTTTAGCATTGATAAGCAAGGAGTCGTAAGATACAAGGATAGACTAGTAGTTCCAGCCAATGAAGAGCTGAAAAGAAATATTTTGCAAGAAGCCCATCATTCCAAGCTATCTATCCACCCTGGTAGCAACAAGATGTATCATGATCTGCGCAAGCTGTACTAGTGGTCATACATGAAGCAAGATATCACCCAGTTCGTTGTGGAATGTGACACTTGTGGCAGAGTCAAGGCAGATCATATGCATACTCCTGGATATCTGTAGCCCTTGCCCATTCCTGTTTGGAAATGGGAGGATATTTCCCTGGATTTTATTGTGGGTTTACCCCGCACCTCCTCTGGTTTTGATTCTATTTGGGTCATCGTGGACCGTCTCACCAAGTCTGCCCACTTCCTTCCAGTGGACACTAGATACAATGCCAAGAAGTATGCGGAGTTATACTTTGATTAGATTGTGACCCTACATGGAGTTCCTCTCACCATCATCTCTGATAGAGGGTCAGTTTTTGTCTCTCATTTTTGGGAGAAACTCTAGGAGTGTTTGGGTACTCGTCTTCTCAGGAGCTCGGCATACCACCCATAGACGGATGGTCAGACTGAAAGGGTGAACCAGGTGCTTAAGGATATGCTGCGGGCTTGTACCATCTCTTTTCCTGAAAAGTGGGATCATTGTTTGAAGCTGGCAGAATTTTCTTATAATAACAGCTATCAAGAAAGTATCCGCATGGCGCCATTTGAAGCTTTATATGGACAAAAGTGTAGGATGCCACTAAACTGGGTTGAAGTAGGAGACCATGGGTACTTCAGGCCTGATTTCATAAAGGAGGCTCGTGAGAAAGTAAATATAATTCGTGAACACTTGAAGTTAGCTCAGAGTCGACAGAAGGCTTACGCAGACAAGCGAAAAAGGCCTTTAGAATTTGTAGATGGGGATTATGTGTATCTCAAAGTATCTCCTATGAGAGGAGTACATCGGTTTGGTGTCCATGGCAAGTTAGCCCCTCAGTATGTGGGTCCATACAAGGTGTTGCAACAGTGTGGCCCTGTTGCTTATCGTCTCCAACTCCCTAAAATTCTCTCGGCAGTTCATAATGTATTTCACGTCTCGCAACTGAAGAAATGCCTACGAGTTCCGGAAGAATATATGGAAATAGAAGGACTTTCGCTCCAACCTGATCTGTCCTATGTGGAGCATCCTATAAAAATCCTAGATGAGAAGGAGAGAGTGACCAGGAACAGGGTGATAAAGTTTTACAAGGTACAATGGCAAAACCATTCAAAGGACGAAGCCACCTAGGAGCAAGAGAGTTACTTATCAAAGCATTACCCCCATCTCCTCTCTAGGTTGGATAGTTAGTTTTGCGCAAAATGTACTCCATACCCTTTCTCACACTAGGCACATGAAATCTCGGGTCGAGATTTTGTTTTAGGGGGGTAGATTTGTAACACCCTAGTGTTACATTGTAACGTTTTGCTGAAACATTTCGTAAGCATCCGATTTATGTGCATTGGTGTATGATAGGCTTTATAATCCATGTTTGGCTTGGAAATATTTTTACGAAACGGAAAGAAAAAGGGTATGCTTCATGTCACATAACGCGTTTATTACCTGAATCAAAATTTTGTTAACACAAAAGGTTATAAAACGTTTTGGGAATGGCGATAAAAAGTTGTGGCCGGTGACATGGAAGGCTAGCGAGTATGTCTCGGGAAGCGGGTTTGGGGTTTCGATGCGAAATCTTTCAAATCGACGTCCTCCGTGTAAGTATTTGAAGTGGTCGACGAAGCCACCTTTGGCATTAGTTGTAAAACAATCGGCTTAAGAAGTAGCGCAATGTCGCGACTGAGAGTGGTGGCTCGGTGTACTCCTTTTCGCATCGAGAAATTGGAATAGCGTTTGGCGCGCGGCATACTCATTTTCTAGCTACTTTAAAAGTCGTGCACGTCACCTGGCTCAGCTCTAGGCGCGGTCACCACTTCGTTTTGTTGCCAGCGCGCTCTGCCGCGCGGGCTAGCGCCACTCCCATGCCTGGCTACGCTCGCTGCACCGTGCATGCGCACGACCCACGCGTCCTGGCCATCTACCTCGCTGCTGCCCGCCTACGCGCTCTGCCTCGCTGCTGCTCACCTTGCCAACCGACGTGTGGCGCCCGAACCGCCGGCCGTGCTCTGCCTGCACTTTGCCCTGCCCCTCTATGGCTGTGGTCGGGCGGGGTCCCGCGTCCGCGTCGCTAGCGGCTGCGCTCGACACCGCTCCGTTGACTCCGTTGGCCGCTTGCGCGTTAGAAGGCTGCCGCTGCACTATCGCCTCGGCGTTGCGTCCGCCGTGTCCTTGCCTGGCGCTGTCCGCAGACATGCCATGCCAAGGCTCGTCGTTTGCTGCAGCGACCATGCGGACGGCTGTCAGGGGCACATCCTGGGGTTCCCCATGGCCAAGCACGGCGGTACCTTGCGTTGATGACCGCAGGCGAGCCATGCCGAGCCGTGTGTTCCTCTATCTCCTTGCCGCCGAAGCAATTTTCCCCAATTCACCTTAACCATAGCCGTAGGTCTCATTTCGCCTTAGGCACAGCTCCGTCAGGCGTCTGGCTGCGCCCCGTCCCCACCTTACTGTGGGTGTCCTTACACTTGACCGGAATTTCATAATTCCGCATCACCGGCTCCATAAGACCGTGCCGACGCCCTCCAGTGGCGTGCCGGTTCCTCAGTACACCTCATGGCAATTCGGTGCAACCATAGACTCACCATGTTCTCCCGAGCATTCTGCGCCCCGCAGCCGTAGCGTCGCAGCGGGCCAGCCCAACCGCCGTGGTAGTGCCCCCGTCGGTCATCACCGCACCGCAAGCTCACGTGGCCAGCCTTACTCTGACCGCCTTCAACCATACCGTCAATGCAGGGGTGTCAGTGAGTACTCCCTGGTGCTCGCTAGCTCGTGCGCTGGCCTCGCCTTCGCTGTTGCTCACGGGAACGCGCTCGCTCTTGCAGGACAGGAGCCACCACCGGGGAGGGAGTTTGCGCCTGCGTCTCTGCTCATCGTGTCGCCTCCAGTAGCTTCTACGTGCTATTCAGGTACCTATCGACCCCTTAGGTAGGCGGTAGGGGTTCAGGTGAGGTCGGCGTGGTCGCCCGGTGCCGTGCCGTCGTGCCGGTGCGCGCCCTGGGGGCCAGGGACCTCCTCGCGGTGAAGAAGAGGAAGTGGGAGGGTGCTGATGTAAAACGGTAGACTAGCAAAACAGTACCGTAGAGCTCGTAGCAAATGCTGAGTTCGTCGGGGGTGTTCGTGCATTTTTACTGACGCGCGCAGGCTTTCCCATTCGCGGGCCGTTGGCCATCTGGGCCGCGCCTCCGCGTGGGCCGCACGCCTGGCTGCTGTCGTGCGCGGGCGGGATGACGAGTTGGATCGGGCCACGCGTCGTGGGTCAGCCAAGGAGGTTTCGGTTTCTCTATTTCATTGTATTAGAAATTGTTTATCTATTTAGGTTATGAGCTGAACTTCAATAATTAGTAGTAAATGGCATGGTTGTCCAAAAATAGCGAAACAAAGTTTGTTACGTTCGCAAAAATGTCACCTACCTGTTAGTACAGTTGGTTCCCCATTAGTGGTTAGGATGGTAGGCTCATAAGCTTGAAGTAGAAAGCTTAGCGGTATGTCGATCTTTAATTGCAAGATTTGTTGTGGTAAACCGACGATAACTTTAGCTTTGAAATCGTTACCGTAGGTTCTTTAGGCATTTATATACTTGCTGTAAAAATGGTAACCATAGAACGAGTCGTTTAATGCCGTAATTATTATCCTTGCTTTATCGTAAACTGGTATTAGGAGTATGAATATCCGTAGTCATCGTATGAATATAGGACGCGGTCATACATGTTAGTAGTACTGGTATATAGCTTAGACTTTAGTAGGAAGACCTCGCTTAGTAATGTAATAGAGGTACTTTTGCATTGAGAATTGCTATTGCCATAGTGTAATCATTGCATCGTCATTTCATGTAGATCACGAACAAGTAGACTTCGTACCCGTCGGTGATCCGGAGTACGACGAGGTGATCGAGGAGTACGAGGAGGAGCTTTTCACACAGGAGGGAGCCTAGGAGCCTGTTGGTACTGATTTTGCTGACTTGGCACCTGCCCAAGGCAAGCCCCGGTGCATAACCCCTATTTTTAAATAATCACTGAATATATTTATATGATATGCATTTATGTTACAGGCATTTTATGGAAACTACATGCATAGATATATCCACCCTGAGTCCTACTAGTGCAGGTCGAGTAGCTGCTATGCTCAGGATGTCGGTAGCGTGAGTAACCTGACATTACTCGCAAATAGGTGATTACACTATAATACCATGATGAAATAATGGAAAGGAAAATGGTGACCGGATAGGGATGTGGATTTGATACTGGTGGGTGTGAGGGGTTGTGTCCTGCGGCCAACAGGGCATAGCCCGGTTACACTTTTTCCCTGTCTGTGTCGATTAAGGACCGGTCGTTGCATATGACTCTAGGCAAGTCACAGACTATTGTCCCGAGCACATACTTGGGTATGGGCGCAGGGAAGACTTGCTGCTCTCTTGTCGCGGATCCAGCTCTTTCCGGACCGACTGATGGGAAGAGGAGGTGGTGGAGGTCCTTGCGCTGCACTGAGTCTGGGATTCAGATGCGGGGGCTTGGAGTCCAAGTTTGGACGGGGACCTGGACACCTAGGATAGGAGAGTGGTGGGTTAGTCCTGCTTGTGCCTGGGGTACAAGCGAGGCATGTGTCTTCAGGGCACCCGGCTGGGTACATTGATTCGCGAATCGCCGGGTTATCCAGTATGGCTTGTCTGCGGTTTAGCACCGTAGTAAGAACTGGAAGTGGAAAAGGAGAAGGAACAATATCGATTGCTCAACTCTTGCTTGAAAGTAGCACAGGTGCTTATATAGCTTGACTAGATAAAAACTTAATATGGCTGATGATAATAATATAAAAATAAGGACTCACTATTAGTACTGCTTTTGGCTAAAAGAGAACCAGCAACCATAAAGCCTAGCATATTCCTTGGAGTCGGGAAAGTATTCCCACTATCGGATAAGTCTTGCGAGTACATTGTGTACTCAGGGTTTATTTACCCCTGTTGCAGGTGACGCTTGAGGAGTGTCTTGTGTGGAGGATCCATCTGGTGGGCTCAGACAGAATCCTCATTATCTTATCACTAGATGTTATCTTTTAATATTCCGCTGTTTATCATTCCGAACTCTATATTTGGTATTGTAATAATGTACTTTTCAGAAACTCTAATGTATGAGATGGACTTGTGTTGTAACTCATTTTCATTATTGGATCCTTGGGGAAAATGTGGATCTTTCGGGCTCTCCCTCAGGGTGTGTCCGACGGATACCGCTCGTGGTAGTGGCTTTCGGGGTGCTTAGTGTCTGGTGGAAGACGAGCGCCTCTGTAAGTACGCTATTCCGGGTGGTTCTGCCACATCGCTCCGCCTCACCCATTCGCCACCATAGCCACTACACTACCATCATCGAGTCTCACTGCACCCACCTGTGCTCACTGTCAGCGCCTGGTAAGCCACCATGCCGTGCACGACCTCGCCGGAGCATCACCGCTGAGCCCCGTCGTGGCCACACCATCTCCGTCCACCATTCTCGGTGTTTTCTTGTGCGCTAGGTTCTCAATGGTCCAAAGATGCTTGTCCAAGCCTTAGCTTGAGTCGCCGTGGTCACCGCCGGCGTAGCGTCGTCGACCCGCACCGCCGCACCACCATGGCCGTCACCGTCAAGCTCCGCGTCGCTAATCCACCCAAATAACTAGCCTAGCGTGTGCACAAGGTCGAGGAGGTCACCATAGATGAGGTGTCATCGCCGGTGAAGCTCGTCGTCGGTGAACTCTGGCCACGCAAGCTTTGAGCAGTGCCGCTGCCCTGTTTCGTTTCACTGACATGTGGGGTCACTGTCCAGCGGGTCCTAGCTGACAGTGACTGTGGAGCTTTAGGATAGTTCATTTATTTCCTGTTTTATGTATAATTTTGAAAAATAAGAAGTGGAGCTGTAGAGATCCAAATATTGTGACCCAAATTTTGTAGTGTTCCTTAGGAAGTGTAGTATTTATGAAAAATATAATATTAGCTTTTGTAATACAGTTTCTAGAAGATTTAAAATGAAATTTGAAATGTGTTTTTAAATGTATGTAAACTTGTTTAATTTATATCTAGAGTTCCTGTACTCCAAAAATTATGAAATTTATGTGGTGAGCTGTTCTTGATAAGTATAAGCTCTGGTAAAAATTTGAGGGCCAGAGCATGAATAGATTTCTAGTTATATATTTTCCTTTTATAATTAGGTGATCCTTGTGTTAATTTTTATAAATTATTTATGAATCCAATACTCAAGAAATTTATTGGAGGTTGTCCTAGTACCATATGGATTCTAAGAAAAATATAAAATATGTTGCTTGACACTTTTCACTAGGGTTTCCTATTTATGTTATTTTAAGCCTTTATGCCTTGTCATTTTTGCATAGGATGTTTTACTTGGTCAAATAGGATGAAACTTTTATAGTAGTCTATTGGTAGCACTAGTAAGCTACTGTAAAGTTTCTTAGAATTTATGATGTACATTTAGGTATATGTTTATTATTTACCCTAAGTATTTAGTAAATTGATAAAGGCATTCAAATAATTAGATTGGGATTAAGCATGATGTTTTCTATGGTTCTTATGATACATAGTAACTGTTGATGTCAATGGTAAGGCTTAGAAGCCATTGATTGTATACAAATAACTAATTATCGCTTTATCATTCAAATACAAGACTGCATGCATAATTTTGATTGTGTGGATGATTTCATAATGGATAATGTCTCTTGCTGTAAAACTTGTTAATAACAAAGTTGTAGATAACTTAGTAATCTACCTTGTGTTAAATTTTCACAGTCATAGGACTTAGCGTTTTCGAGTTGTAGCTGTTACAAGTTTGCTGTCCGAAAGGTTTACTTCCTGGACAGATTTGATTGAATGAATTGTTTGCCCTATATAGCTTTTGAATCACAGTAGAGTATTAAAGGAACGTTGTAGATAATTTTATAAGCTTTCTAGAAAGTCCAAGATCACAACACTTGGATAAGTAGAACTTCAGTTATGAGTAAAACAATGTAGCTACTGTTTTGTGGATATAGTAAATAATTGTTGAAGTAGTTGATTAAGTAATCAAGATGAAGATATGCACATACTCAGTAAATGTGATGCACTTGTTATGACTTTAACACCATGTTGTTAAGAATACTTACAAGAATCCATTCATCATGTATCATCCATACTATACTTGTCAACATGTATGCATTCGCAATATCTTATGCCATACTCATGCATCTAGGATCAACAGAGGAGATAACGTTGTTGGAGTTCAACGAAGGAGAGGAAGGGGACCAGCAAGAGATTCCTCAAGCCACAGCTCCCGAAGGTGAGGAGCAGAGCCCAGAAGAGCTTTCGGAGTGCCCTGACCACCGCCCCACTTCCTTTCTGAAAGGCAAGCCCCGAAGCATTCTAAGTCTCCCAATATTTTGCAAAATATTACTCAAGTCCTTATGATGGATGCATTAGGTTATAAGAGTTGATTGGAACCACTTGATGCATATAAATTCCTTGTCCAAAAATATACCTTTAACCCTGTATAGGTCTAGGATCGAATATATGCTTAGCCATGCTTAGACCAGTAGAAGTCGGTTGATTTCCTGTCACCTGCGAGATATAGGTGGATACCGAAGCATGGTTGGCTATATTTGCTATCATGGAAAAGAACCATTGGGTAAAAGTAAATGGAGGCCAGGCAGAGTCTATGGTAGGTTGACTCATGTGATTCTGTCTGTGTCGATTAAGGACCATACCGTTGTTGGCACTTCTGACAAGATTGAATGCATGCCTATCACTTAGCTAGCTGGATAACTCATTTCGACCATGAAGCCAAGTAGCTCAACTCAAACCGGGCCACGCTCTGTAAGAGTGCACACTCTAGATGGTAGTAAGGATGTGCGGGGAGTCAGACTAAGCCCAAGGGCAGGCTAGGCCTGAACGTCCTAGCATTTGGTTGTCCCTGATTGTGCGGCGCTGGGCAAACCCGTGAAATGTGTACTTGAGTTGTACCAAAGGTGACCTAAGGTGACTGTTGATCTGGTCTGCCTAGGTTTGTGTTAGGAATAAATTCCCAGCTGGTTGAAATTGATTCGAATCGCCGTCTCCCCCAGAGAGTGAGAAACTTGGCTAGCCCCAACATCGTAGTAATTGTACTACGAAATATGATGGTTCGGATAAACATAGAATTACAATACCTGCTATGGTTACTATTGTATACTCTTAAAATGATATACCACATGTTTGGCATAGGATAGTTGCTAATTTAGAGATGGATAGTCATAATTAACTTGATAACAAAATTATAATTGTATAACTGAGTTAATCGCTTTTCATGCAAATGTTGTCAAGCTATCTCCACTTATACAGCCTTGCATAATCCTTGGAGTCATTTTATTTATGGTTTATGATGGCTAAGTCTAGCTAAGTATCTTCTCGTACTCAGGGTTTATTTCCCATTATTATAGATGGCTTTGTGTATCATGGTTATTGCAAGAGTTGCTTCTATCCCGCTGTGGATGAGGAGTAAGCCTTGGGCAGGCTTCTTACTTAATCCTTCTACATGCTTTTGTGGACTGTGATCGTATGTTGGCACTATATTAAACTATGTTGGCAAATGCTACTTTCAAACTTAATTTGCTTCCACTATTATCTATCAAACTTGGTTTGTAATAACTTTGTTTCATACTCTGATGATGAAAATATATCTATGAACCTTATGTAATATGTGACATGTATGTGACATGTATGTTGAATCATGTATGATCTTGGTTGTTGTAAATCGTTTATCGAGACCTGTCGTGGTACTTGACTGGACTACCGGGTTTATATGGGTTCAAGTATGATCATGCGACCGCTTGTGGGCTGCCATTGTACTTGTACTCTTATAAATTGGTCAGTTCTGCGACAGCTAGGCATCAGAGCAAGGTTCAACGTTAATTGTCACATGTGTATTTAAAACAAAAGTTTTTGTTTTCCAAAACCCTTTCTACCAACTAATAGCTATATAAATAGGAATTTGAAATCTAAAGTGTGCCAGTGATCACTTTCCTTATGCCCAAATTAAGGACTACTAGGTGGCTATCTAAGTACTAACATGGGGGTTTTAATTTCATCGTCCATATGGCATGCTATTGTATGGATGCCATTCATTTGAATGGTAATGTATGGATCAAATGCCTCTACTGCCAAGGTAAGTTGATGAGTGGCATGACCTGCAAGATGTGAACGTGCGGTCGGGGAGAGTTAGCTTTGGTACGACTACGTATGCATGCTTGCATGTGTATGTGGTGCAGTATTTAATTGTGGGTATAAACTGTTATCAGGGTAGCTTTGATATGGAAGTATATGTGTATGGGTATACATATATGGAAGTATTTAGATTTACATTCGGTGTATTTAATTATGGGATTGGGCTGAAATGAAACTCTTATGCAGGTACACTAACAACGAAACATGTAGCTCGACTAGTTACGCTATATATGAGAGAACGTATATATGCCACCGTATATGTCGTTAGAAATATTTTTTCCTAAGTTTGTGAGGACGTACGAAACGAGCATGCATCATGATAATTATCATTAAAATAAGTACATTGTTCCTCCCCTTATAAATTTCTTACTCGGTTATGTAACTCTTATCCATTATGGCCTTATCTCACAAAAAGTTATATATGTTGATGGTACTGATGGCAGCACCAGTTGGATGTGAGAATTTCCTAATGGTTTTTGGAATGCCTACTCTACTAGTGGAGAGTTTTGCACTTTGCGGGGTACCATGAACCACCCCTTTATCATTGGAATGAAGAGTACTTGGAGGGACAGCCATGGTACGAGGTGCGGCTAACTATACCAGCCCGCAGACAGGCACCCTTCTGGTAGGAGTGGAAGGCGGAATCCAAAGGGAAAACTCCTTGGGAGGCTGCCCAGGTAGTGGCCTTTGAGGTTTTGAGTCAAATCTATCAGCAGCATGGGGATGCACTTACCAGCAGTGCCGCGGGTATGTTTCCTTGGGTGGATCCATCCACAGCAATATGGGAACAACGCAACCACAATGCATTGATCAGAGACCGAGATGAGCGGGCCAATAGCTCTAGTCCTACCATGAGTGCCATGTTTGCGGTGATGAAGATGTTTTGTACATGTCAGGACACCAGGGATTTCTGGCAGGAATCATACACCACTTGCATAGGACAAGCTCATGAGAGCTGAAGTCGCACAGCATAAGCTCAAGAAGTGTGTGTTCAAGCATAAGAAAGCCACAAGTAAAGCTCGATGGGAATCTGACCAAGCCTATGCAGCTTTGTGCCATCTCCATACCCAAATGGAGCAAGTGGATCAACAGAGAGCAGCAGCCCAAGAAGCAAGAGCTGATGATCAAGCATTGCTTGCAGGACTATAGGAGCAGTTGGAGGCCGCTCGTGCTGAGGCATCCACAGCTATATGCCAGCAAGACACAGCAAACAACCATGCCACTGCAGTAAGGATAGAATGAGATAGGCACCGTGACATGAGTAACACGTAGGACCATGCTGAAAGGGGCTTACGTCAGCAGCTTGCACAAGCTCAGCTTCGAATGATGGACTTTTAGCATGAGGTGCATTATTTGAACAACCAACTGAACCCAATCCTTGATGGGGAAGAAGATGGTCCTAATATAGAGGAAGATGAAGATGAGGACAAGGAAGGACTAGAGCATGAGGAAGGAGATGATCCTATCTCTGACCTCGATAGTGATCATGACGAGGATTAGATCACCTAGTGCTTAGTAGAAATGCTTAATGTATCATCGCTGGTTATGTAATGGACCTATAGTTTGAATTTGGTGTTGGTGATTGGACTATCATGTAATATTGTTATTTGCATGACTATCGCATGTTTGGTTAAATGCTAATGCAAATTCTAGTTAATTTATCAGTGATCATGATTTGAATATTAACTGAGCTATGAGTCCGATAAGTGATCAAATTGGTGGTGTCATGTTGCGAGAATGGAGTATTATGCCTCTGTTTTTATTGTATGAAATTGAGATTGTCTCTAGTAATTTAGTTTGGCATGATTATAAATTCATTTGCAATCTCTTGACATCAACCTAATAATCGCTTATTGTTGCAACTTCACAGATGACCCGCACCCGTGCAGGAGCTAGTAGCAGCCATGATGGCAATGATGGTGACTTACCACCACCGCCACCACCGTCTGCTCAGGAGTTCTTTGCCCAATTCTTGGGAAGCCAAAGGACAATGGAGGAAGCTTTGCTGCCTCATTGCGCAGAACATAGCTCATGGCCACCCACATCAATAAGGGCCCAAGCCTAATCAGCATAGTACCTTCAAGGAAATTTTTGGATACAAAGCCTCCTATCTTCAAGGCAGCAGAGGAACCACTACAGGTGGATGAGTGGCTCAACACCATTGAGCAGAAGTTTTATCTGCTAAGAGTCACTGAGCACCTAAAAGCTGAATATGCGTCCTATCAGTTGCAGGGACCAGCAGGGATCTAGTGGACACATTTCTTGTCCTCTCTACCTGCTAATGCACGAGTAACATGGGATCTGTTCAAGTTGGCCTTTCGAGGACATCACATTCCCCCTAGGCCTAATGCACATGAAGGCGGCTGAATTTATGAGGCTCACCTAAGGCACAAAGACCCTCACAGAATATATGCATGCATTCAATAACCTAGTCTAGGTATGCTCCAGGTTTTATGGATACTACGGAGAAGAAGATAGAGAGCTTCAAGCGGGGTCTTGGCACCAAACTAATGAAGACCATGGCCGAATTCCAAGTGCACCACCTATAACGAGTTTATTAGTGATGCCCTGACCCAGGAAAACCATAACAATATGCATGCGGTAGCTAAGGGCCGTAAGAGGGCATTTGAGGCAAGGTGCCTCTGGATCTTCATAGTCCAGAGCTCCTATCATAGCTAGGCCACCATTCCACCCACCTGCACCTAAGTTCAGGCCTTGCCCCCCAAAAGCTCAGAATGGCAGGCCTCAAAAAGTGTTCCATAAGGCATTCACTATTGCCTTACCTAAAGGAAATGGCGGTCAGGGAAACTTCACCTGGACCTAGGAGTAATCAACCTTGCTACAACTGCAATCAAGTGGGTCATTGGGCCAAGGAATGCCCCCACCCAAAGAAGAATGCCAATTAGAATTAGAACAATCAGAGGTAGGCGAACTTAGGGGCACGTCCAGGATACGTGCACTATACTGCTGTTGAGGAAGTGCCCGCTGGAGAAGTTGTCACGGCTGGTATGTTTCTTGTCAACAAGTATCCCTGCTATTGTTTTATTTGATTCGGGAGCTTCTCATTCATTTATGTGTCAAGCATTTGCATCTAAACATGATAAGAAAATTATTGAAGTAAGCAAGGGTGGTTATAATATAAGTTCAGCTGGGGCTACTATTTCTACCAATAAGATAGTCAGGAATATGCTCATCTCTATATTAGAGAGGGAGTATACAACGGATTTGATAATATTGCCTGGGTTATCCATAAGTGTAATCTTAGGCATGAACTGGATGAAGGATCATGGTGTTCTCATTGATACTAGCACTCGTACTATTATGTTGAGAGAACCTAAGGGAGGAAATGCTTTTCTAGTACCACTCTCCTGAAATTCTGAACTCCAACACTTGGCTTATGCTATCCAAACCACTACCTTTTGTGATATTCCAGTGGTTTGTGAGTTTCTAGATGTATTTTTAGAGGAGTTACCTAGGTTTACCACCTGATAGGGATGTGGAATTTAAGATTGAGTTAGTACCAAGTATGGCACCTATCTCAAGAAGACCTTATAGGATGCCACCAAATGAGTTAGCAGAACTTAAGATTCAGTTATAGGATCTATTGGACAAGGGTCTCATTCAACCTAGTTCATCTCCATGGGGATGTCCAGCCTTGTTTGTAAAGAAGAAGGACAAGTTCCTAGAATGTGTGTAGATTACAGACCACTCAATGTTGTGACCATCAAGAACAAGTACCCTGTTGCCTCACATCGACATCTTGTTCGATCAGTTGGCGATGGCAAAGGTATTCTCCAAGATTGACTTGAGATCAGGCTATCATTAGATAAAGATTAGGCCCAAGGATATACCAAAAACTGCTTTCTCCACTAGGTACTGGCTTATATGAGTATTTGGTTATGTCTTTTGGACTAACGAATGCTCATGCCTACTTCATGTACCTGATGAATTCAGGTATTCATGCCTGAGCTTGACAAGTTCATGGTCATGTTTATCGATGATATATTGATTTATTCAGAGAATGAGGAAGACCATGCAGAGCATCTAAGGATTGTTCTATCTAGATTGAGGGAGCATAAGCTATATGCAAAATTTAGCAAGTGTGAATTTTGGTTGAGCAAAGTACCTTTCTTAGGTCATATCTTATCAAGAGATGGAATCTCTATAGACCCATCGAAAGTACAAGAGGTCATGGATTGGAAGGCCCCGACTTTAGTTCATGAAGTTAGAGTTTTCTAGGGTTAGTAGGATATTATCATCATTTCATTCCGGATTTCTCCAAAATAGCTAAGCCCATGACTAGGCTACTTCAGAAATACAAAAAGTTCAATTGGACACCAGAATGTGAAGCAGCTTTTCACACCCTTAGGACTCTGTTAACTACATCTCCTATCTTAGCACAACTCGACATTAAGAAGCCTTTCGATGTATTTTGTGATGCATCAGGTATAGGTTTGGGGTGTGTGCTCATGCAAGAAGGAATAGTTATTGCATATGCTTCTCGGTAGTTGAGAAAACATGAAGTCAACTACCCCACACATGATTTAGAACTTGTAGTAGTTGTTCATGCATTAAAGATATGGAGACATTATTTGTTGGGCAATTTATGTCATATATATACTGACCACAAAAGTCTCAAGTATATCTTTACCCAACTAGAGCTGAACATGAGACAGCGAAGATGGCTAGAGTTGATTAAGGACTACAATTTGGAAGTGCAATACCATCCGAGAAAAGCCAATGTTGTAGCCGATGCACTTAGTCGGAAATCTCATTGCAACACTGTGGAAGCATTATTGGAAGATGGCTTCAATTTGTTACATCCTATTGTACTGCACAATATCACTATCAGTTGTTCACTTGAGAGCAAAATCATAGAGCTACAACAGACAGATGTAGGTATAAGTCACATCAAGAGAAAGATGCAAGAGCAAGAAACTAAGCATTTCAGATTGGACGAAAGAGGTGTGCTATGGTTTGAGGACCGACTTGTGGTATCGAAAGACCGTGAGCTTAGAAATCAAATTCTAGAGGAAGCTCATTCATCCAAGTTGTCTATCCATCTGGGTAGCAGTAAGATGTATCAAGATTTGAAAATCCATTTTTGGTGGACTAAGATGAAGAAGGAGATCGCAACCTATGTCGCTAGGTGCGATAACTGCAGTAGAGTAAAAGCTGTTCATATGAAATCTACCGGATTACTTCAGCCATTGCCTATTCTAGGTTGGAAATGGGAAGAAATCAGTATGGACTTTATCATAGGCATTCCAATGACATAGCAAGGTCACGATTCAATATGGGTCATTGTAGATCGTCTCACCAAGTCAGCACATTTTATACCTATAAACATAAGGTATCACATGGGGAAGTACGCTGAGCTATATGTTTCTCAGATCGTGAGACTACATGGAGTACCCAGGACCATAATCTTAGACCGAGGACCATAGTTCGTTGCTCGTTTCTAGGAACACTTGCACCAAGCCTTGGGAACTAAATTGATTAGAATTTTCACATATCATCCGTAAACTTCAGGACAAACTAAGCGAGTGAACTAGATCTTAGAAGATTTGCTGGGAGCTTGTGTTATATCTTCCAAAGGTTCATGGGAGAAATGGTTACCTTTAGCTGAGTTCTCCTACAACAACAGTTATCAAGCAAGCATCAAAATGGCTCTATTTGAAGCCTTGTACAACAGAAAATGTAGAACTCCGTTGAATTAGATTGAGCCCGATGAAAGGAGATACTTTGGTATTAACTTTGTGACTGAAGTTGAAGAGCAAGTGTGTATTATCCAATAGCATATAAAGGCAGCTCAATCAAGACAAAAGAGTTATGTTGATAAAAGAAGGAGACCACTAACTTTTGAAGTGGGTGACTATGTATACTTGAAAGTATCACCCATGAAAGGGGTGAAGAGATTTGGAGTGAAAAAGAAGCTTGCGCCTAGATATGTAGGGCCATACAAGATTATGGAACGGAAAGGAAATGTCGCTTATAAGTTACAACTTCCACCAGAGATGAGTGCAATATTTGATGTCTTCCATGTTTCTCAGTTGAAGAAATGCCTTCGTATACCTGAAGAAGCTATTGCACCCACCAACATAAAACTTCAATTGGATTTGACCTATGAAGAAAAGCCAATCCGAGTGTTAGAAGAGATGGAAAGAGTAACACGGAGTAAGATCATTAAGTTCTATAAGGTGGTGTCGAACAATCACAGTGAACAAGATGCTATGTCGAACGAGAGGATTATTTACGAGAAGTTTATCTCGCCTTTTTCCAAGAATGGTAGGTCTTGCAAATCTTGGGACAAGATTTTTATAAGGGGGAGGGGCTGTAACACCCTAGGTGTTAGCCTTGCATAAATTGACTTGCATTGCATGAGCATGAGCATCGAGCATTCATATATAAGCTTTTACAATTGAAACATGATTGAAACATATGCAACATTGCTTGTTATTTTATGTTTCCTTGTATATATGCATATGATCATGAGTGAATACATGTAAATGATGGATGTGAGTCACTAAAACATATTAGCTACACTTATGATGACTAGTGGAACAATGTTCATGAAGATCATTTTGTCTAATCAAGTACTTAAGTGACGCTACCAATGCATGAAATGATTGTGTGGCCATACAAATAGCTTAAACATGTTTAGAAGATCATTCTGAACAACTTTGGTATTCATGGCTATGGCTAAATTGGTCACTAAGTCATAGTTCATGTATAAGCCATCTTTTGAATGTAGAGTGTTTGACCAAGTTTGAACTATGTCATAGAGACCTTGCATGGCGGTGGTCACTAAAGCAAAGTTGTAGTATTTTACAAGAGGAACAACTTTTATTTTTGGGTCATAGACTAGTTTAGCCCTGAACATGCTTGAATTAGGCTCACAAGGTTCAACAAATCATTGTTTTGTAGCACTTAGAATTTTTCTAAGCCCTAAACCGATTTACCGTGAAATAGCTCGACTTTTGCGATGATTTTACTCCTCATTCTTTGCGAATTAGGCCATAATCATTTGATAGAAGTTGACGATGGTATATAGGTCCATGACTTTGGTTTAGATCGTTGGCACTAATTCTTCATGGATTGGAAGATCAGGCTTCGCCAAATCGCGTCGTCAGTCAGGTCTGTCGAGCGTTGTTGACTGAATCGAAACTGGCTTCGGTGGCCGACCGGCTTCAGATGCTGGCCGCCTGCATGGACCCGAGGAAGCCACTGCGTCGCCACCGATCTACTCAGCCAGGCCGTGCTAGGCCAAAGCGTGCCCTTATCACCCCCAGTGCTCGCCCATGACGCTCGCCCTCCCATTTTGCATTTCACTGTCTCCTCCTTCGCCGTTCGCAGTAGTGCAGCACTGCCGCAGCATAAGCAGTGCCGCTGTAGCCATCACTGGCACCAGCTCACTCCGCCTCGCCCATTTGCCACCACAGCCACTCCACTACCATCATCGAGTCTCACCGCACCCGCCTATGCTCACCAACAGCGCCTGGTAAGCCGTCGTGCCATGCACGAGCTCACCGGAGCATCACCACCGAGCCCCATCGTCGTGGCCACACCATCTTCGTCCACCATTCTCGGTGTTTTCTTGTGCGCCAGGTTCTCCATGGTACATAGATGCTTGTCCAAGCCTTAGCTTGAGTCGCCATGGTCACCGCCGGCATAGCGCCGTTGACCTGCACCACCGCGCCGCCATGGCTGTCACCATCGAGCTCCACATCGCTAATCCACCCAAATAATTAGCCTAGCGTGTGCGCAAGGTCGAGGAGGTCACCGTAGATGAGGTGTCATCGTCGGTGAAGCTCGCCATCGGCGAACTCTGGCCACGCAAGCTTTGAGCAGTGCCGCTGCCCTGTTTTGTTTCACTGACTTGTGGGGTCACTGACCAGCGGGTCCCAGCTGACAGTGATTGTGGAGCTTTAGGATAGTTCATTTATTTCTTGTTTTATGTACAAATTTGAAAAATGAGAAGTGGAGCTGTAGAGATCCAAATACTGTGAACCAAATTTTGTAGTGTTCCTTAGGAAGTGTAGTATTTATAAAAATATAATATTAGCTTTTGTAGTATAGTTTCTAGAAGATTTAAAATGAAATTTGAAATGTGTTTTTAAATGTATGTAAACTTGTTTAATTTATATCTAGAGTTCCTGTGCTCCAAAAATTATGAAATTTATGTGGTGAGCTATTCTTGATAAGTATAAGCTCTGGTAAAAATTTGAGGGCCAGAGCATGAATATATTTCTAGTTATATATTTTCCTTTTATAATTAGGTGATCCTTGTGTTAATTTTTATAAATTATTTATGAATCCACTACTCAGAAATTTATTAGGAGGTTGTCCTAGTACCACATGCATTCTATGAAAAATATAAAATCTGTTGCTTGACACTTTTCACTAGGGTTTCCTATTTATGCTATTTTAAGCCTTTATGCCTTGTCATTTTTGCATAGGATGTTTTACTTGGTCAAATGGGATGAAACTTTTACAGTAGTCTATTGGTAGCACTAGTAAGCCACTATAAATTTATGAGAATTTATGATGTACATTTGCTATATGTTTATTATTTAACCTAAGTATTTTAGTAAATTGGATAAAGGCATTTAAATAATTAGATTGGGATTAAGCATGATGTTTTCTATGATTCTTATGATGCATAGTAACTGTTGATTTTAATGGTAAGGCTTAGAAGCCATTGATTGTATACAAATAACTAATTATCGCTTTATCATTCAAATACAAGACTGCATGCATAATTTTGATTGTGTTGATGATTTCATAAGGGTAGTGATCTCTGCTGTAAAACTTGTTAATAACAAAGTTGTAGATAACTTACTAGTCTACCTTGTGTTAAATTTTCACAGTCATAGGACTTAGGGTTTTCGAGTTCTAGCTGTTACAAGTTTGTTGTCTGAAAGGTTTACTTCCTGGACAGATTTGATTAGAATGAATTGTTTGCCCTATATAGCTTTTGAATCACAGTAAGAGTATTAAAAGAACATTGTAGATAATTTTATAAGATTTCTAGAAAGTCCAAGATCACATCATTTGGATAAGTAGAACTTCAGTTATGAGTAAAACAATTAGCTGCTATTTTGTGGTATAGTAAATAAATTGTTGAAGTAGTTGATTAAGTAATCAAGAAGAGATATGCACATACTCAGTAAAATGTGATGCACTTGTTATGACTTTAACACCATGTTGTTAAGAATACTTACAAGAATCCATTCATCATGTATCATCATACTATACTTATCAACATGTATGCATTCGTAATATCTTATGCCATACTCATGCATCTAGGATCGACAGAGGAGATAACGTTGCTGGAGTTCAACGAAGGAGAGGAAGGGGACCAGGCAGGAGATTCCTCAAGCTGCAGCTCCCAAAGGCAAGGAGCAGACCCCAGAAGAGCTTCTGGAGTGCCCTGACCACTGCCCCACTTCCTTTCTGAAAGGCAAGCCCCGGAGCATTCTAAGTCTCCTAGTATTTTACAAAATATTACTCAAGTCCTTATGATGGATGCATTAGGTTATAAGAGTTGATTGGAACCACTTCATGCACATAAATTCCTTGTCTAGAAATATAACTTTAACCCTGCATAGGTCTAGGATCGAATATATGCTTAGCCATGCTTAGACCGGTAGAAGTCGGGTGATTTCCTATCACCTGCAAGATATAGGTGGATACCGAAGAACGATTGGCTATATTTATCGTGGAAAAGAACCATGGGGTAAAAGTAAATGGAGGCCGGGCAGAGTCTATGGTAGGTTGACTCATGTGATTCCATCTAGTGCCGATTAAGGATCGTACCAGTTGTTGGCACTTCTGACAAGATTGAACGCATGCCTATCACTTAGCAGGTCAGGATAACTCGTTCTGACCACGAAGCTGAGTAGCTCAACTCAAGCTGGGCCCCACTCTATAAGAGTGCGCACTTTAGATTGTAGTAAGGATGTGCGGGGAGTCAGACTAAGCCCAAGGGCAGGCTAGGCCTGAACGTCCTTGGCATTTGGTTGTCCCTGATTGTGTGGTGCTGGGCTGAACCCACGAAATGTGTACTTAAGTTGTACCAAAGGTGACCTAAGGTGACTGTTGATCTAGTCTGCCTAGGTTTATGTTAGGAATAAATTCCCAACTAATTGAAATCGATTCTAAATCATCGTCTCTCCTAGAGAGTGAGAAACTTGGCTAGCCCCAACATCAGTAGAAATTGTACTATGGAATATGATGGTTCAGATAAACACAGGAATTACAATACCTGCTATGGTTACTATTGTATGCTCTTGAAATGATATACCACATGTTTGGCATAGGATAGTTGCTAATTTAGAGATGGATAGTCATAATTATCTTGATAGCAAAATTATAATTGTATAACTGAGTTAATCACTTTTCATGCAAATGTTGTCAAGCTATCTCCACTTATACAGCCTTGCATAATCCTTGGAGTCATTTTATTTCTAGTTTACAACGGGTAACTCTAGCTGAGTAGCTTCTCGTACTTAGGGTTTATTTCCCATTGTTGTAGATGGCACTATGTATCATGGTTATTGCAAGAGTTGCTTCTATTCTGCTGTGGATGAGGAGTAAGCCTTGGGCAGGCTTCTTACTTAATCCTTCTACATGCTTTTGTGGACTGTGATCGTATGTTGGCACTGTATTCAACTATGTTGGCAAATGCTACTTTCAAACTTAATTTGCTTCCACTATTATCTATCAAACTTGGTTTGTAATAACTTTGTTTCATACTCTGATGATGAAAATATATCTGTGAACCTTATGTAATATGTGACATGTATGTTGAATCATGTTTGATCTTGGTTGTTGTAAATTGTTTATCAAGACCCGTCATGGTACTCGACGGACTACCGGGTTTATCTGGGTTCAAGTATGATCGTGCGACCGCTTGCGGGCTTCCATTGTACTTGTACTCTTATAAATTGGTTGGTTCTACGACAATTGATCCATACATTACTATTCAAGCGAATGGCACCCATGCAATAGCACGCCACATGGACGACAAAATAGAAACAATCACTTCCCCCCCCCAAGTTAGTAATTATATAAGCCACCTAAAAGTCCTTATGTGGGCTACAAGGGATGTGATCACCAGCACACTATAAAATTTCAGATTTTGAAACACTTATATATAACTATAAGTTGGAAAACCATTTTCGCAACAAAAGCTTATGTTTTTAAATAACCGTATGACATGTTTAGTGTTGAATCTAGCTCTGATGCTAGCTGTAATAGAACCGACCAATTTGTAAGAGCACAAGTACAAAAAACAATTGCCGAAACGATCAAATTCTCGCACTTGAGCCCATATAAACCCAGTAGTCAACTGAAACCATGAAGGATTTCAAACCAACTTGCATACAACCAAGATCACAGTAATTCAACATAACACATCACACTGTTACAACATTTCAAAAACAGTTTGTAGATAGATTACAACACATCAGAGTCATAGTTATTACAAACCGAGTCTTGTAAAGTAGCGGAAGCAAATAGTTTAACTCACACACATGAGTTCAAATATAAGTACCAGCTTGCTGATCACATCCGTATTTCACGATAACAAATAGTTATTACAAACCAAGTCTTGTAAAGTAGCAGAAGCAAATAGTTTAACTCACACACATGAGTTCAAATATAAGTAGCGGAAGCAAATAGTTTAACTCACACACATGCATTCGGATAAGATAAACAGAGATCATGCCCATGATCTAGTCTTCGTCACCCGTCGGGTGGAGACAATACTTATAGAAGCCCTGATAAAGAAGGTCATCTGCAACAAGAGGGAATAAACCCTGAGTACAAGAAGGTACTCAGCTAGACTTACCCGTCAGAAACCAAAACAAATGACACCAAGGATCATGCATAGCTTAATTTATTAGATCTGGCTGACACTTCCTTTTTGGCGAAAAAGCATAGGTAATAATGATTAACTTTTAACCTGATCTAGCAGTGACTTTAAGCCATTAACATGTCATCTATATTAGCACCTGTACTAAGCAATCACTTGATTAAGATGCAAACATTATTAACCATAGCAGGTATAGATCGTGGCAACATTATCATCATCATCATCTATTTAACCATATCGTTAAATTAAGTGAATCTACATTGCCGCTGCTCAGTCAAGTTCTCACTATCCGGGAGAGACGGTGATTTGAATTGATTGCTATCCAGCTTGAGGGGTATTCCTAAACACAAACCCAACTTCCCCCGTCAGGGTCGCAATCAAGTCACCTTTGGCACAATTCAGGAGTTATGAGTCCGAACAGATCGGCATTCTCAGATAACCACTCTGCCAAGGGTGATCAAGACTCTAACCTGCCTTGGGCTTACGCCAATGGCTCTCCACACATCCTTGCTACCTCCAGAATGTGCGCCACTGCTCGCATTCCTGGCCTGAGTTCAGCTACTAGGCTTCACGGTTGGAACGACTTATCTGGCCAGCTAAGTGTTAGGCTGCGTTCAACATGATATGAGGACGTACAATGTATCAGTCCTTAAACAACACAGACAGAGTCACTATGTCCAACCCTACACAAGACTTCGCTTGGTCTTCATTCATTATTAACATGGTTCTTTTCCACGATAACAAATATAGCCAACTATAACACACCGGGTGTTTAAATATTAAAAACAGGACATGTCATCATATGCATTGCAAGGCATTTGGTCATATTGCAAACTTTGACATGCATTCACTAAAACAAGTTTACATTTGTGTTATGAGTGTTGAATTGAATTGTTTGAATCAAGTCAAAATTTGGTTTGGATTTGAATTTTTCAGAAAACCCTAATTTTTTAGTATTAAAATCCTACCCTAAAAACTCATTTCAAAATCTAAGCATATTTTGGGGTTGAGCCCAAAAGCAAAAGTGTAGAGCTTGTCAAGTTATACAAAGTTTGTTTTTGGAGATTTCAAAGTTGTTATGAAAAATTTGGAGTAATTTGAAAAGGCGTAATTCGTTAAATGTCACCTATTTGAATTCAAAAGTCCATTTCAAAATATAGACCGAATTAGGGGTTGGTTATAAAGCAAAGTTGTAGAACTTTGAATTTTGAACAACTTTTAATTTTGGAGATTTTTGAGTTGTTCTACAAATTTGAGAGTAATTTGGGATTTAAAACGGATGGCAATCTTGTAAATACTTTGAACAATGTTCACCGCCTAAGCTACATTGCCGACGGACCTTCTTCGGCGTTCCAGGCGCGTCGTGGCCATCTTTGGCGTCGCGCTGGCGCAGGAATGGCTCCTGTGTGGCTTCTCTTTGCTTCCTGGTCGGTCTTTATAGCCAGAGCATCGTCGTCATTCTTCTCTTCTCTTCCTCTGTTTTCTTCTGTCGCCACCGTCCATCTCCGGTGAGCTTGTGCCGTCGTCTCAGTGCGTTCCAGTCGCCACAAAAGCTTGCTACAGCTCCGCCTTATCCTTACGCGCCCAGCCAACCCACCAATTTAGCTTGATTTTGTTAGGAAACTGCTGTGCGCGCTCTTCTTCCTCGCGTCCGGGAGCGTCTCCGTCGAGCACGATTCATCGTGGCTGGAGCTGCACGGTGCATCTTTGTCATTGCTGAGCATACCGTTAGCTTCGCCTTGTGCCCATGATACTTTATCACCGATTGATTGGTCCTTCTGTCCACTGCAGTCGCTGGAGCATCACCATCACCATCATTTGCGCCGCCGTGGTTGCTGTACACGTCGACCCACCTCTCCGTTGCTCCTCCAGTCTCGATCTTTGCTCCAACGTGTTCGGGGTGAGCTGCTGATACTTCTCGTGCACTTTGTTCAATCGCTACCGGGCTCCTGTCACCGGCGTAGCACAGCCGTGCCACCATGTCCGCCATGGCCGGCGTTGAGTTAGTGTAGAGCTGTAATCGGTGCGACTAAGGACGTCTGTAGGTGCGCATAGTCGTGGGGAGCACATTGGTGCGTTTGCCTTCGCCGGTAACCTCATCGTCGGCGAGGAATCGCCGGTTAGCACGCGTGTCGCTGAAGTCAGCGCTGGAGGTTGAAGATGACAGGTGGGGTCAAGTGTCAGTGACTGTGTAGTTCAAAATGGATTTTTCTATTTTCATATTTGAATGAATAGTGATGTAATTTGTTATTTTTGTGTAGATTTATTTGGAGCTCCAAAAATTATGAAAATTTTTGTGTGACCTCTCTATGATGTATATTATTTAAGAAAAATATGAAATGTTATTTTTCAGCATTTTTTGAATGTGATGAAAATTACTCAATTTATTAATAAATGGATTTCCATGATTTTTCTAGGCTTATTTAATTGTTCAAAAATTATGAAAATTGTTTTGCCACTTAGTTACCATGTGATGAACATTTACAAAAATTTTGAGGCCAATTGGAACAGGCCGATTTATTTCATAATTCTTAATTAATTAATTAATTCATAAAAGCAAATAGTAACCTTTAGTGATTTAGGTTTTGTTTGAATTTTTGATTGAGTGATGTCCTTGGGTCATTAGTTGGTAATGATCTTTGGCAATTGATGTTAGTATTCTAGAAAGGTTTAGTTAGTTTGACTTGTAACTGTACCACGAAGGAAAGTTGTATTCCAGTTGTTAACTTTTGCATCCATCATCAAGCATCATTTTCGCATTTCGCATCATGTTAAACATGGCATTGTTACTACATGTAGTGAATGAAGGTGAACACGTGATAGTTAATCAAGTTGCTGAGGAGGTTAGTCCGTCTATTGAGGTCGGATCGAATACTTGTGGAACGTCGCAGGAATCGGACTTTTCCGTCAACGAAGGCAAGCCCCGGATGCATAAAACCCTACCTTGTGTTTTACAAATTAATTTCGCTTTTGCTTTTCTATACTACATTAAGTGATTAAGAGTTAAGTAAAGCCTAATTGGTGCATTACCAACATTATTTTTCCATATCTACCTTGATTACCTGTTTTATCCGTAAATGTTTAGATATGCTTAGTCATGCTTAGTCGGGTGATTACCTGTCACCTAAGAATTTTAAATGGATCTTTGGTTAATTATGTGATCATAAAATATGAGCATGTGGAGTAATAAATCTAGACCAGGCGGACTAGGTGTGTGTGAGCCACAAGACATGGAGGTCTTGTGAGCGGGTCCTTTCCGCCTGTGTCGGTTAAGGTCCGTCCGTTGTTGAACTGTGTGTGGTGAGACTTTGTAGTACTAACCACATACTCCGGTAAGCCTTAACTTGGCGATTCTATTACAAGAATGGCTACTCGTGCACTAGGAGTGGAGAGATGGCAGGAATAGCGTGTACCCACGTGGCAATGGGCTGGATTGGTGGAGTACTATATTCTTGGGTGGCGCGGACCCGTTCTTATTTTAGAGGATCCGAGAGGAGGTTGATATATGTACGTCGGGGACCTACATATGTCGTGTGGTCTGGAATCCCTATCTAGGTTTATAATCGGTTCGAATCGTCATTGCTCCCCGGTTATGGAGACTCACTTCTCTGTTCATCATCGTAGTTTAATAACTGGAACTTAAGGATGGTTTGAGAAGATGTTGGATATGAAGTTCATGATCTCATTATGGATTATGGTAGATTCATATGTGGTTCTTATAAAGTTTTATATGTTGAAATAAAGAATTTTGTTAAACAGCTTTTACGCAAAAATAACTTTGATCATTGCTAAAGCTATACCTTGAATCCCTAAGCCTACATTCCTGAGTTTATCAATTCTTATTTCAGTTAAGTCTTTTTTAGTACTTTTGTACTCAGGGTTCGTTAACCCTTGTTGTAGGTTTGCCTCATGAGCAAATCTGTTTTGGATCATGCTACATGACTATTGTTCGATCTGACAATGAGAAGTAAATGTGTGGCCCTTGGGCAGGGCAGTTTCAATGTGTGTTTTGTATTATATTATAATGCCACTCCACTATTTCATTTTTTAATAATCATCAAACTTAGTTGTGAGGTTTGAAACTACTGTTTTGTAAATTATGTTATTGTAAGACTTCCGTTGTTTTTACTCTGGTGTAGATATTTGAATAAATGTTGTAATACTGCAATGACTCTGTAATGTGATCCTGCTCGGAAATCGTGGATGATTCGGGGTTCCTCGAGGACACCCGACAGACTTCTTAAGTTACCAGGAACATGTGCATGGATGTCAAAGGTTGTTGGACAGTGACAAGTGCATGTGGGCCCTATAATTTAGGAGGTTCTGCCATAGAATGGTATTAGAGCGATCGTTACAAAGTTTTTGTTGTATTGTTTTACAAAAATTTCAAAATGATTTGGGATGACTAAATTTAACTTGTTAATTTGGTCCAATTGCTTCTGAACTTATCTTATTTCTTTCTCACCATTCCTTATTTGATTAAAAAGGTTTTGTGTGGTGGAGTAGTAATCTTACTATGCCCTATATAAAAACAAATGTTGTTTATGTGCATTATAAGCTTTGATGATTTTGTTCGTAAGAATATTCATGCATCATGATTAATTCACTAGTTACTTCCTTCACCTCTGAGTCTGGAGTTGAGTAGTGAGTCTGGTTTGAGTAATGTAATCCATCCTAGCTGCTCTTTAGACTTTGATCAAATGGTCTTACTTGGATTAAATTGGCTTCCTACAGTATGGCTCGTACCAAGATGACGCCCCATAAGTCCACTAGACCCAAAGGAGTTCCTCGTCACCAACTTGCCCCTAGGAATGACGGTGCTAGCAGTAGCAACTCTAGGCCTAATCCCCAGGTAGAGATACAGAGGATTTCTGTAGAGTTAGCACAAGCTACTAGAGATAGGGCTTTGGATGCTATACAGGTAGGAGAATTACAAGATCAATTGAGGCGTCTCACCACCACGCATAGGAACTACGAACGTATGTTAGTTCAGTATGGTGGAAGGTAGGAATGAAGCTTGTCATAGGGAAAATGTAGCTAGAACTAGAACTCATGAGCTAGAATTCTATGTAGAAGATTTAGAAGAACATAATACTTATCTGCATAAGGAAGTTCATAGGCTAAGCAATCTCCTAGATCCAAATCATGAACCCCTAATCAGAATGCTCAGAAGGGCCAAGATGAGAGGAAGACAGGATGGGTGTTCTATATTCAAGCTGGAGAAATTCTGAAAGGGGAGCCAGTGATGAATGGGTATGTTTCCTATTGCCAATCACCTTGCAGTTATACTTTTTGATTCGGGTGTATCTCATTCATTCATCAATAGAACATTTGTGGTAAAGCATGAAATTTCAATTGGGGCAACAAAGGAAAATTTCTTTATACAGTCAGCCTGGGGGACGTCTGTGTACTAAGGAAATGGTATACCAGGTACCCATAAACCTGGGTGGGCATATTTTTCCCACTACCATGATTATCCTTAAGGATTAGGATATAGATGTAATCTTGGGAATGAATTGGATGTATCAGCATAAGGCTGTTATAGATGCTTTGAATAGGACATTAAGGGTGAGTTTGCCTGATAGTAATTCTCAACTTCTCATCCAACTTCCAACCTTAAGAAGATCAGTGGGCAAGGTTTGTGCAACTGCTGTCAAAGAGATTAGAGATATCCCGGTAGTGTGTGAATTTTTGGATGTGTTTCCTAAAGATTTACCCGGTCTACCACTTGATAGAGATGTACAGTTTAACATAGAGTTGCAACCTGGAACAGCTCCGATTTCTCGGAGAGCTTATAGGATGCCACTTAAGGAATTGACCGAGTTGAAGACTCAGTTACAAGAATTGATTGAGAAGGGGTTTATCCAACCTAGTTCCTCACCTTGGGGATGTCTGGCAATTTTTGTGAAAAAGAAAGATGAGACCCTAAGGTTATGTGTTGACTATCGTCAGTTGAATGAAGTGACCATCAAGAATAAGTATCCTTTACCTTGGATAGATTTGCTTTTTGATCAATTGGCCAGAGCAAAAGTTTTCTACAAGATAGATTTGAGGTCAGGATATCACCAAATCAAGATAAAGCCTGAAGATATTCCCTAAAACGGCATTTACCAGAAGATATGGATTATATGAATACTTGGTGATGTCTTTTGGTTTGACAAATGCTCTAGCTCATTTCATGTATCTGATGAATTCAGTATTCATGCCTAAGCTAGATAAGTTTGTAGTAGTGTTTATTGACGACATTCTAGTATATTCCAAGAATAAGAAAGAACATGCGGAACATCTCAGAATTATTCTGACCCGCTTGAGAGAACATCAACTATATGCCAAGTTTCAGCAAGTGTGATTTCTGGCTTAAGGAAGTACAATTTCTTGGACATGTCTTGTCAGCTGAAGGCAGTTGCAGTTGATCCAAGCAAAGTGAAGGATGTGCTTGATTGGAAACCGCCAACCACGGTTCATCAAGTTTGGAGTTTTCTGGGATTGGCGGGGTATTACCATCGGTTTATCCTAGATTTCTCTAAAGTATCAAAGTCCATAACTAAATTGTTGAAGAACCAAGTCAAGTTTGTCTGGTCATCTAATTGTGAAGAGGCTTTCCAGACCTTGAAGAGACTGTTGACCACTGCACCAGTATTAGCCAAACCTGATATCGAGAAGCCATTTGATGTTTATTGTGATGCTTTAGGTATTGGTATTGGATGTGTGTTGATGCAAGAAGGCCGAGTCATTGCCTATGCATCCAGGCAACTTAAGTAACATGAAGAACACTATCCGACTCATGATCTGGAATTAGCAGCTGTGGTCCATGCTCTGAAGATTTGGCGGCATTACCTGCTTGGTAATACATGCCATATTTATACAGACCACAAGAGCTTAAAGTATATCTTTACTTAGTCAGAGTTGAACATGCGACAAAGAAGATGGTTAGAACTGATTAAAGATTATGACTTGGAAGTACATTATCACCCCGGTAAAGCAAATGTGGTTGCAGATGCCCTTAGTCGCAAAAGTTATTGCAATTGTCTGGCAGTGAGAACATTGGGTTTGACTTTATGTCAAGAGATGGAGAAGTTGAATGTAGAAATGATTCAACAAGGTTATTTGACCAACATAATTATTGAAGCCACTATTCGAGATCAAGTTATTGTTGCTCAGAAAGAAAACAAGGGTATAGCCCATATCAAAGAAAGGGTCAGGAATGGAAAAGCAGAATGCTTCAGCATAGATGATGAAGGTGTGTTATGGTTCAAGGATCGCCTGGATGGTACCAAAGGTTCCTAAGTTGCGGCAGTCAATTCTAGAAGAGGCACATGCTACTAGGTTATCTATCCATCCGGGAAGCAACAAGATGTACCATGACTTGAAGCAAAGTTTTTGGTGGACTAAAATGAAAATAGAGATTGCTAGATATATAGCAAAATGTGATACTTGTCAAAAAGGTGAAAGCTATACATTTGAGGTCTGCTGGTGAATTACAACCATTACCTATTCCATCTTGGAAGTGGGAGGATATAAGTATGGATTTTATTGTTGGTCTACCTAAGACATCAAAGGGATTTGACTCATTATGGGTTATTGTAGATCGACTAACCAAATTAGCACATTTTCTTCTAGTTCAGAATACATATCCCACTATATGGATATGCCAAGATGTATTTAGAGCGAATTGTGAGTCTCCATGGAGTACCCAAGACTATTGTGTCAGATAGGGGTACACAGTTTGTCTCTAGCTTTTAGGAAACACTTGCATTCTTCATTGGGTACCAAGCTCCTGTATAGTACAGCTTATCATCCGCTAGACTAATGGACAAATTGAAAGAGTCAATCAAGTGCTCGAAGATATGTTAAGGTGTTGTGTCCTTAACTATTCCAATAAGTGGGACGAATGCTTACCTTTGGCCGAGTTCTCATACAACAATAGTTATCAGGAAAGCATTAGAATGGCTCCATTTGAAGCACTCTATGGTCGTAGATGCAGAACATCGCTAAGTTGGTCTGAGCCTAGAGAAAGAAGATTCTTTGGGGTTGACCTTGTAAAAGAAACAGAAGACAAGGTTAAGCAAATACAAAGTAATTTGAAGATAGCTCAATCTCGACAAAAGAGTTATGCGGATAGACGACGTAGACCATTGGTGTTTAGTAAAGGAGATTTTGTATATCTGAAAGTATCACCAATGAAGGGAGTTACCCATTTTGGTGTTAAAGGCAAGTTGGCACCTCGATATATTGGACCATTTCAAATTTTGGAGAGGTATGGAAAAGTGGCATATCGCTTGAAATTACCAGAACATCTCATAGCTGTGCATGATGTGTTCCATGTTTCTCAATTGAAGAAGTGTCTCCGAGTGCCTAAGCAGAATGTTGAGGTTGAAGGAGTGGAACTTGAACCAGATATGACTTATTCTGAATATTCTATCCGAGTTTTGGATCAGAAAGATCGTGTTACTCGAAGAAGGACAATCAAGTTCTACAAGATACAATGGAATCAACATTCAGAAGAAGAAGCTACTTGGGAATCAGAAGATTACTTATTAGAAAAATTTCTAGAGTTTTTAGCGTCAATATAGAATAGAGTAATGTTAGTTGAGCTCGGTTGTACAAGTTGTGTTTTGTAAAGGGACCTCAGTTGTTTTATGGACAAGTTTTGGATGTTTTTGGACTGATACATTTCCTTTTCCATTACTTACCCTATGGCTTTGAATCTCGAGGGCAAGAATTCTTTTAGGGGGAAGGATTGTAACACCCTAGGTGTTTAAATATTAAAAATAGGACATGTCATCATATGCATTGCAAGGCATTTGGTCATATTGCAAACTTTGATATGCATTCACTAAAACAAGTTTACATTTGTGTTATGAGTGTTGAATTAAATTGTTTGAATCAAGTCAAAATTTGGTTTGGATTTGAATTTTCCAGAAAACCCTGATTTTTCAGTATTAAAATCCTACCCTGAAAACTCATTTCAAAATCTAAGCATATTTTGGGGTTGAGCCCAAATGCAAAAGTGTAGAGCTTGTCAAGTTATACAAAGTTTGTTTTTGGAGATTTCAAAGTTGTTATGAAAAATTTGGAGTAATTCGAAAAGGCAGTAATTCGTTAAATGTCACCTATTTGAATTCAAAAGTCCATTTCAAAATGTAGACCGAATTAGGGGTTGGTTATAAAAGCAAAGTTGTAGAACTTTGAATTTCGAACAACTTTTATTATTGGAGATTTTTGAGTTGTTCTACAAATTTGGGAGTAATTTGGGATTTAAAGAGGATGGCAATCTTGTAAATACTATGAACAGTGTTCACCGCCTAAGCTACATTGCCGGCGGGCCTTCTTCGGCGTTCCAGGCACGTCGTGGCCAGTCTTTGGCATCACTGCTGGCGTAGGGAACGGCTCCTGCAGTGGCTTCTCTTTGCTTCCTAGTCGGTCTTTATAGCCTAGAGCATCGCCGTCATTCTTCTCTTCTCTTCCTCTGTTTTCTTCCGTCGCCACCGTCCATCTCCGGTGAGCTTGTGCCGTCGTCTCAGTGCGTTCTAGTCGACGCAAAAGCTTGCTATAGCTCCGCCTTATCCTTACGCGCCCAGCCAACCCACCAATTTAGCTTGATTTCATCGGGAAACTACTGTGTGCGCTCTTCTTCCTCACGGCTGGGAGCGTCTCCATCGAGAACGATTCGCCATGGCTGGAGCTTCACGGTGCGTCTTTGTCATTGCTGAGCATACCGTCAACTTTGCCTTGTGCCCGTGATACTTTATCACCAGTTGATTGGTCCTTCTGTCCACTGTAGTCGCCAGAGCATCACCATCACCGTCGTTTGCGCCACCGTGGTTGCTGTACACGTCGACCCACCTCTCCGTTGCTCCTCCAGTCTCGATCTTTGCTCCAACGTGTTTGGGGTGAGCTGCTGATACTTCTCGTGCACTTTGTTCAATCGCTACCGGGCTCCTATCGCCGGCGTAGCACAGCCGTGCCACCACGTCCGCCATGGCCTGGCGTTGAGTTAGTGTAGAGCCGTAATCGGTGCGACTAAGGACTGTCTGTAGGTGCACATAGTCGTGGGGAGCGCGTTGGTGCATTTGCCTTCGCCGGTAACCTCGTCGGCGGCGAGGAATCGCCGGTCAGCGCGCGTGTCGCCAGAGTTAGCGCTGGAGGTTGAAGATGACAGGTGGGGTCAAGTTGTCAGTGACTGTGTAGTTCAAAATGGATTTTTCTATTTTCAGATTTGAATGAATAGTGAAGTAAGTTTTTATTTTTGTGTAGATTTATTTGGAGCTCCAAAAATTATGAAAATTTTTGCTGTGACCTCTCTGTGATGTATATTATTTAATAAAAATATGAAATGTTATTTTTTAGCACTTTTGAATGTGATGAAAATTGCTCAATTTATTAATAAATGGATTTCCATGATTTTTCTAGGCTTATTTAATTGTCCAAAAATTATGAAAATTGTTTTACCACTTAGTTATCATGTGATGAACATTTACAAAAATTTGAGGCCAATTGGAATAAGTCGATTTATTTCATAATTCTTAATTAATTAATTAATTCATAAAAGCAAATAGTAACCTTTAGTGATTTAGGTTTAGTTTGAATTTTTGATTGAGTGATGTACCTTGGGTCATTAGTTGGTAATGATCTTTGGCAATTGATGTTAGTATTCTAGAAAGGTTTAGTTAGTTTGACTTATAACTGTACCGTGAAGGAAAGTTGTATTCCAGTTGTTAACTTTTGCATCCGTCATCAAGCATCATGTTTCGTATTCCGCATCATGTTAAACATGGCATTGTTACTACGTGTAGTGAACGAAGGTGAACACGTGATAGTTAATCAAGTTGCTGAGGTGGTTAGTCCGTCTATTGAGGTCAGATCGAATACTTGTGGAACGTCGCAGGAATCGGACTTTTCCGTCAACGAAGGCAAGCCCCGGATGCATACAACCCTACCTTGTGTTTTACAAATTAATTTCTCTTTTGCTTTTCTATACTGCATTAAGTGATTAAGAGTTAAGTAAAGCCTAATTGGTGCATTACCAACATTGTTTTTCCATATCTACCTTGATTACCTGTTTTATCCGTAAATATCTAGATATGCTTAGTCATGCTTAGTCGGGTGATTACCTGTCACCTGAGAATTTTAAATGGATCTTTGGTTAATTATGTGATCATAAAATATGAGCATGTGGAGTAATAAATCTAGACCGGGTGGACTAGGTGTGTGTGAGCCATAAGACATAGAGGTCTTGTGAGCGGGTCCTTTCCGCCTGTGTCGTTTAAGGTCTGTCCGTTGTTGAACTGTGTGTGGTGAGACTTTGTAGTACTAACCACATACTCCGGTAAGCCTTAACTTGGTGATTCTATTACGATGAATGGCTACTCGCGCACTAGGAGTGGAGAGATGGTGAGAATAGCATGTACCCACATGGCAATGGGCTGCATTGGTGGAGTACTGTATTCTCGGGTGGTGTGGACCCATTCTTATTTTAGAGGATCCGAGAGTAGGTTGATATATGTAGGTCGGGGACCTACATATGTCGTGTGGTCTGGAATCCCCAGCTAGGGTTTATAATCGGTTCGAATCGTCGTTGCTCCTCGGTTATGGAGACTCACTTCTCTGTTCATCATCGTAGTTTAATAACTGGAACTTAAGGATGGTTTGAGAAGATGTTGGATATGAAGTTCATGATCTCATTACGGATTATGGCAGATTCATATGTGGTTCTTATAAAGTTTTATATGTTGAAATAAAGAATTTTGTTAAAGAGCTTTTATGCAAAAATAACTTTGATCATTGCTAAAGCTATACCTTGAATCCCTGAGCCTACATTCCTGAGTTTATCAATTCTTATTTCAGTTAAGTCTTTTTAGTACTTTTGTACTCAGGGTTCGTTAACCCTTGTTGCAGGTGAGCCTCATGAGTAGATCTGTTTTGGATCGTGCTGCATGACTATTGTTCGATCTGATGATGAGAAGTAAATGTGTGGCCCTTGGGCAGGGCAGTTTCATTGTGTGTTTTGTATTATATTATAATGCCACTCCACTATTTCGTTTTTTTAATAATCATCGAACTTAGTTGTGCGGTTTGAAACTACTGTTTTTGTAAATTATGTTATTGTAAGACTTACGCTATTTTTACTCTGGTGTAGATATTTGAATAAATGTTGTAATACTGCAATGACTCTGTAATGTGATCCTGCTCGGAAATCGTGGATGATTCGGGGTTCCCCGAGGACACCCGACAGACTTCTTAAGTTACTAGGAACATGTGCATGGATGTCAAAGGTTGTTGGACAGTGATAAGTGCATGTGGGCCCTATAATTTAGGAGGTTCTGCCACACCAACCGTGATCCACCTCATCCTAAAGCTTGCAGCTGATAGGAAATCACCCGACTTCTACCACACTAAGCATGGCTAAGCATTTAACCCATTCCTAAACTTAAATAGGATTCAGGTGCGATAGCTAGACAAGGATAGATATATAATGCAACAATTGGTTCCAACCAATTCCTATACTTAATGCATCATCAACAATAAAAGATACTCAAGATATTTGTAAAAACATGGGAGACTTAGAATGCTCCGGGGCTTGCCTTTCAGGAAAGAGGATGGGCGGTGGTCAGGGCACTCGGGCAACTCCTCCTCGGCGGCTGCTTTGTCAGTGGCCTGAACCTCGGGCTCCTCCTCCTGGCTCGCTCCCTCAAACTCTAGAAGCGTCACTCCCTCCAGCACACCTATTGCATGTATGCGCAAGATAAATATCATGGATGCATATGAACGAAGTTAGGGATGCTCGGGGAATGCACATGCTTACTGTAGTCTGCATATTCTAACTTAAGCACTATTCAAATCACTTTAACTTACCAAGTTTATACAACCTAATGTACAATTGCTCATCTTCAGTTAAGGACCTAGCACCTGCACCTAAGCATGTTCTCAAGTTAGGCTAGCATCTAAACAACCACAAGAACATTGCAACAAGCATACACACAAACATCCATATTTCAGCAAAACAGGAAGCATATAGCGGTACTATAAACTGATCATAGCCGGAGATCTACAAATCGAAATGATAAGAAACAAGACAATTTGGAAAGATTGTGAAATTTCCTACAATTCATTTTCAGACCTCAAGGCATGATTCCAACCTTTACCAGGTCAAAGTTACTAAACCACCTAATCAGGTCCAAACAAGACAGAGAGCAAGCAAAACTAGTGATCCAACTTTGAATGACTGTAACTCCTAAACTATTAGGCCAAATGCTACCAAATTTTAACAGGAGCTAGATACATAAGTTATCTACAAATTTTGTATTCACCACTTTCCCAGCAAACCAAATTATCATGGTGAACTTCGTAAAGTTCCGAAGAACTGCCCTAGAAAGACAAAATGCAAGAAAATATTTATTAACTTATGTTGTAAACATATAAATGGACTAAAACCAACTTTACTAACTCATCACACATATCAAAATAACACCAGAAAGTAAAGTGTCCACCACCCAATCATTTCTTTTAATGCCTTTCTTAATTTATTTAATTATTTAAGAGGAATAATAAACATATATGAAAACTACACCATTTAATCTAAAACAATTACAGTAGGTACTACATGCTCCAAGTAGGCTATTGTAAAAATTTCACAACATTTGAACAAGTATAACATCCTACACAAAAATAACAAGGCATAAAGGATCATCTAATGATAAAATGAAAATCTATAACTCAAAAACTATTCATGCACTGACTTTGAAATTTTTACCAGAGCTTTTACTCATCAAGAAGAGCTCACCATCCAAATTTCATAATTTTTGGAGTACAGGAACTCTAGATATAATTTAAACAATTTTGCACCCATTTTAAAACACATTTCAAGTTTCAATTTAATTCTTCCCGAAACTCTACTACAAGTGTTCATGTCATTTTTTTGCTAAATACTACACTTCACCAAGATCCTAACAAAATTAGACACACCAAATTTGGATCTATAAAACTAGAGATATAAATTTTACAAAACAGCATTCAAATCTGAAATATTTGAACTAGCTTTCAATTCAGTGTCGCTGACAGCTGGGACCAGCAGGTCAGCTGGGCCCACGTGTCAGCGAAGGAAAAACAGAGGAGGCAGCTCGGGACGGCGCGGGAGCGGCGCTAGCTCACCGGCGGTGACTTCTCCAGCGAAACCGAGGGCACCGACATGCTCCTCACGACGAGCCGCACCTAATGGTGCCTAGGGTTCAACCCCTACCGAAGCCTAACTAGGGCAGCGACAGGCATGGCGGACGGCGGCAAGGCTCCAACGGCGCTTCGGCGAAAACCATCCATGTAGGGCGCGGCTAAGCTCAGTATGAGCTTCTAGGGCTCGCGGGGAAGCTTAGGGAAGGAAGAAAAGGGAGTGAGAGGGCTCCGGTGGCGGTCGGCCACAGAGAGCACAACTCTGGCGAGGCCCAGACGGCGGCGGAAATGAAAATGCGGCCACTACCTTGATTCCCCGGCTCAACGGTGAGGTGGACGAGCTAAAGGAGACTACGATGGAGTTATGGTTGGAGTGTGGTTGGCTATGGTGCCATGGCGAGCTCACGCGAGCTCGGCGGAGCAATGGTGACGGCGGTGGCTATTGCGGGTGCTGTGGTGGACGCTGCGGGGAGCGAAGGGAGGAGCAGAAAATGAGATGTGAGCATGGTGGAGTCACAGGCGCGCGTTGGGGCTTGATGTGGTGCTCTCTGGCCCATCGTGGCATGACCGAGCAGTGCAGCGGCGATGCGCGGCCATCCACGTGGCGGCCAAGCTCTGACGCGGTCGGCACTGTGCTGGTCTAAAGTTTTTGATTTAGTGTTCAATGGTGCCGACTGACAGCACAACTTCCTCGCTCCATAACTCCTAAACCGTGATGATCTATGTGGGGGTATTAACCCCTATACCCTTACGGCTAAGCTTGGGCTGGCCCGGATCGATGGGTTCAGTCCACCCGAAAAACGACGTGCGGCTCGGTCCACCTGATCGGAGTCCCGCACAAGGAATCAAGACGGATTTGGCGACCAAGCAGGATCCTGGTCGGTTAGAATAGGAATCCTTGTCCGGCCACATATGGCAATTGTAACTGACTAGGATTAGTTTCCAGATCTGTAACCCTGCCTCCCGGACTATATAAGGCGGGCAGGGGACCCCTCTAAAAAACATCTCTCATTGACATACAGCAATACAAATCAGACGCAGGACGTAGGTATTACGCCTTATTGGCGGCCGAACCTGGATAAAACCTCGTGTCTGTCTTGCGTCACCGTCTTGTTTGGGGCTTGCGCATCTGTCTGCCGATAATCTACTACCTTGGGCATACCCCTAGGTAGACTGCCGACCATATTTCGTCGACAGTGGAGCGCCAGGTAGGGGGTGTGCGTACTGCTCGTCAAGCAAACAAGATGGTCATCGTCTCCGGCTCCATGGCTACGCCCAACGGCCTCACGTTCACCGTCGGCCAGATCACCTGGACCACCGGCCCCGACGTCTCCATCACCATGACCGCGGAGGAGGCGTGGATTCAACCCGCGCCGACGACTACTTCACCTGCATCGGCTACGGCTCCGACCACGGTGAACACGATTCCGACCACGGTGAACACGGCTCCGACCACGACGAACGTGGCTCCGACCACGATAGATCTGGCTCCGACCACGGTACATCTGGCTCTGACCACGCTTACAGCCACGCCGACAACCCGTCGTCCGCTTCCCCGCTATAGAGGAAAATAGATCGACGACACCGACTTGCTCGACTCCATCGATCGGGTCGGCATCAAACTCGCTGAAACCCTAGCTCTGGTAAGTACGATTCAAAGCCAACCTAATGAGCAGGTAACATCTCCCCACAACAGATCTATCCGACCAGCTCGGACCAGTCGTCCTGCACGACTCGGAACAGATCTTGTGGTCGTATCTACTCCTGAGGGGCGCTCCGCTCGTCGCCAGCCAGCCTTTGCGACGGGTCTCCGACTCTGCGAGTACGAAGCCTCGATGGAGAACCACCAGGTCCAGCCCTACGGCCTGCAAAACGCTGCCTCCAGCTACGCGTACAACCTGCGACGCCGCTCGGATCTGCTTCCTGTACACCGATCTCGGCCGAAGTCATGCAACATCATCAACATGATCCGGATTGAAGATTATCAGGAAGGATCCATCCACACCGTCCGAGAGGGTGACTCCAGCTCCTCATCCGGCATCGCGTCTAACGCATCTGTCCACACCGAGCTTCAGCGTCACGAAGATGAAGGCATCAAATACGATCTGGATCTACCAGACCACGCCCCGGGTTTCCCCCAATTTCCGTCTTTCCCGCCAAGATGAGGGGATTTGATCCATGTTGTCAGCAACGATGAGCCACCAGCAGTTGGCGAAACAGAACAAGAGAAGACTGCACGCGAAGCACGCAATATTGACCGGTTTAATCGCCGGCAAACCGAAGCTGAAGCAGACCAGGAGGCATGACGCATAAGGGTCCAACCGCGTGACCTCAACAATGCTTTCGACAGGGTGGGGGATAAACAAGTCTTCAAGACCCCAAGTGCCAACGTAGCCGTCGCCATGGCGACAATGCAGCGGCTGCCCAACACTCCCGAGACTCAAGTAATCCGTGATGACATACAAGCTTATCTGACGGCTGCTATGGCTCAGACTGCAGAGATGAACCAAGCCCGGGCTCCATCAGTTTCTGTCGAATCAAGCTACAGCCGTCAATACTCAAGTCGCTCACAGCCACTCAA
Organism: Miscanthus floridulus; assembly: GCF_019320115.1. NCBI lineage: Eukaryota > Viridiplantae > Streptophyta > Magnoliopsida > Poales > Poaceae > Miscanthus > Miscanthus floridulus. Next base: position 93,974,726 of record NC_089581.1, on the reverse strand, counting down.
CCAACGTGGCTCGCGCAATAACGACCCATCAGACAACCGTCAAGGCGGAAACGGCGGTCGCGATGATGGTCAGGACAACAATCGCTGCCGGGAGGATAACCGCCACGACGTTCGGGGAGACAACCGCCGAGATAACCGCGACAATCGCCGCAATAACCACGGTCGCAGGGCTAATCCAGATGGCAATCAAGATCGCCGCGATGGCAATAACGATCTCCGCCATCACCTCGGTGGACGTGATCTGCGTGCCCGCATCAACCAGAGAGCCGACGATCGTGCATCCCACGAAAGCTATCGCCGTATGGAGTATGACACCGCCCACGGTCCGCCGGGTCTGAAGCAGTTCACTCCACACCTGCGCCAAGTCATATGGCCCAAGAATTTCAAGCTCGAGAAGCTTTAGAAGTACGACGGCAAGGAAAACCCAGAATTATGGGTCATGCTCTACGAAACTGCGTGCCGCTCAGCCATGGCTGACGAGCACGTCATGTCTAACTACTTCCCAGTCGCTGTTGGTCATGCAGGTCACCAATGGCTGGTTAGCTTGCCAGTGAACTATTTTGACTCTTGGCAGGAGCTCAGGCAGGCCTTCATCGACAACTTCATCGCTACTTGTGAACAACCCGGCAACAAGTACGATCTGCAACGGATCCGAGATCGAAAGGATGAACCACTACGCGAGTACGTTTGGCGTTTCTCGGAGATGCGCATCAAGGTCCCATCAATATCCGACAATGAAGCAATCGAGGCTTTCGTCACCGGCCTCCGCTTCCACGACGCCCTAAGAGACAAGCTCCTCCGAAAGAGACCCGAATCGGTCACAGCGCTTTTGGCCACCGCTAAGAAATATGCAGACGCTGACGACGCTAAAAAGATAATCGTTGAAGAAGCAGCAAGGGTTACACGACCCGACCACCCCCCACGCCGCGACGATTACCGTGGCAATCGTGGTCGGAACGACAATTTTGACCGCCGCAACCAGCGCAACGACCCCCGCGACCACCATGATCAACGTAATCAGCGGCGTAACCGCCGTGACGATTACAGGAGCAAGCGCGCTCGGGAAGACGACGGCGAAGTAATACTGTGAAAAAGGGCAGCGGACGTCGAAACTACGAGGACGACTATGCCAAAGCATTGAAGGGACCCTGCCAGCTCCATCCTAAGTCAAACCACACCATGGAAAATTGCCGCGTCCTCAAAACTATCTACACGCGTCAACAGGCTCCGGATATGTCCGACAAGCCTAACGACGCGGGGGAACAGCGCAACGAGGACAACGACGACGACGATGCAGATCCTCATCATAAATACGTCAAGCCGACTAATCGCGTGCACACCATCATCGGCGGCAAGGTGTCCATTGAGACCAAACGGGAACGCAAGCTGCTCGCCCGCGCTTGCTTGAACGTGGCAAACACCGACAACCTTCTCACCGATCCGCGACTTCCTCCGTGGTCTCACCGTGAAATCTACTTCAGCAGGAAGGACCAATGGGCCGCCATACCCGAGCCAGGGCGTTTTCCCCTGGTCCTCGATCCCTGCATCAACAAGGTTCAATTCGACAGGGTACTGATCGACGGCGGCAGCTCCATTGATATACTGTTCAAGAACAGCCTGCCTGCTCTGAAAATAGCCCAGGCGGACCTGAAGCCGTACGAGGCACAGTTCTGGGGCGTTCTCCCTGGACAGAGCTCCACACCCCTCGGGCAGATCACGCTACCAGTGCAGTTTGGGACTCCGGACCACTTCCGCACCGACTACGTCAACTTCGTGGTCGCTGATTTCGACGGCACCTACCATGCTATTCTTGGTCGACCATCGCTCACCAAGTTCATGGCCATACCTCATTACAGGTATCTGGTGCTCAAGATGCCTACTGAGAAAGGAGTTTTAACACTCAGGGGCAACGTATACGCAGCTTACACCTACGAGGACGACAGCTTCAAAATAGCAGAGGCCCACGACCTCTCTATTCGCATGGCCGAGACCATTCTCGACGCTAAGAAAACCCCGACCGACCACCTAGAGATCCCAGAGCTCGAGGTTCCGCGCAAGAACATCAGATCCAAGGAGCACAAGACGATCCAGCTGGTCGAGGGCGATCCCAGCAAAACGGCCCTCATCGGGGCCGACCTGGATCCCAAATAGGAAGACGCGCTCGTCAGGTTCTTGAGGGGCAACGTGGATGTGTTTGCATGGAGACCTTCCGACATGCCCGGTGTACCTCGGGACTTGATTGAGCACTCCTTAAATGTCAACAGCAAAGCCAAACCAATCAAGCAGAAGCTACGACGGTTCGCTCGCGACAAGAAGGAGGCGATTAGGGTAGAAGTTACACGGCTTTTGGCAGCCGGATTTATCAAAGAGGTGTATCATCCGGAATCGTTAGCCAACCCGGTTCTTGTACGCAAAAAGAATAATGAATGGAGAATGTGCGTTGATTACACTGATCTCAACAAACACTACCTTAAGGACCCCTGTGGCTTACCTCGCATAGACGAGGTCGTAGATTCAACCGCCGGTTGCGAGCTGCTTTCCTTTCTTGATTGCTACTCTGGTTATCACCAGATCGCTCTCAAAAAGGACGACCAGATCAAGACATCTTTCATCACGCCTTTCGGCGCCTACTGCTACACGACTATGTCGTTCGGGCTCAAAAACGCCGGTGCTACCTACCAACGCGCTATACAGGCCTGCCTCAACGACGAGATAAAAGACGGCCTCGTCGAGGCTTACGTCGACGATGTAGTTGTCAAAACCAAGGAAGCACATACCCTTGTTGACAATCTGGAACGCACCTTCGCAGCCCTTAATACGTTCCAATGGAAATTAAACCCAAAGAAGTGCATCTTTGGTGTCCCTTCTGGCATATTGCTCGGCAACGTCGTCAGTTACGACGGCATACGCCCTAACCCGGAGAAAGTCAAAGCTGTCTTAGACATGAAGCCTCCAAAAAAGGTGAAGGATGTTCAGAAGCTCACCGGCTGCATGGCTGCTCTAAGCCGTTTCATATCAAGATTAGGAGAAAAAGGACTACCGTTCTTCAAACTGCTCAAAGCGTCCGAGAAGTTCGAGTGGTCGGAGGAAGCAGACGCTGCCTTCATGCAGCTGAAACAATACCTCACGTCACCTCCGGTACTTACTGCTCCCAGAGAAGACGAAACTCTCCTACTTTACATTGCGGCAACCGATCGGGTGGTTTCCACTACACTGGTGGTCGAGCGTGACGAGCCGGGCCACGCCTACAAGGTACAGCGGCCAATTTATTTCATTAGTGAGGTACTCAACGAATCCAAGACCAGGTACCCACAGATTCAGAAACTGCTCTACGCCATACTGATAACATCCCGAAAGTTGAGACATTACTTCGACGGATATCGTGTGGTGGTCATGACCGAGTATCCTTTGGGGGACATTATTCGCAATAAGGACGTGAACGGGCGCATCGTCAAATGGGCAATGGAGCTATGCCCCCTTTCCTTGGAATTTGCAAGCCGTACTACAATCAAGTCTCAGGCACTCGTCGATTTCATCGTCGAGTGGACAGACTTAAGCACTCCCGCCTCTCCGGGATCCGACGAATGTTGGACGATGTACTTCGACGGTTCTCTCAACATTGACGGTGCGGGAGCAGGAGTTCTTTTCGTATCACCATCCAAGGAAAAGCTCCGGTACGTCCTCAGGATTTATTTCCCAGCATCTAATAATGCCGCCGAGTATGAAGCATGCCTGCATGGTCTACGCATTGCGGTTGAGCTTGGAGTTAAACGTCTCTATGTCTACGGAGATTCGGCTCTGGTCATCAACCAACTCAACAAGGACTGGGACACGACCAGTGAAAAGATGGACGCATATTGCAAATCGATAAGAAAGCTAGAAGGCAGGTTCTATGGCATCGAGTACATACACGTGGTCCGGGACAAGAATCAGGCAGCAGATGCGTTGTCAAAGTTAGGATCATCCCGAGCCAAAATCCCACATGGCGTATTCGTCCAAGACCTGCTCACGCCTTCCATTGAAGACGAAGACTCAATGACCGACAAAGTTTCAGACCAGCAATTAGTGGCTACGGTTCCGGTGCTGAGCACAACCGAGCCGCTTCCGACCACTCAAGAGCCGGACTGGAGAACACCTTTCATCAAGTACTTGACAGATGGTAGCGGTTATATCGATCGAACAGAAAATGAGCGCCTGATGCGTCGTAGTAAGCAGTATTTGCTCGTCGATGGCAAGTTATGGCGCAAAAACGCTAAGGAGGAAATCTTGATGAAATGTATAACCCAGGAGGAAGGCAAGCACCTCCTAGATCAAATCCACTCCGGCTCCTGCGGCAACCACGCGGCCTCAAGAACACTGGTCGGTAAGGCTTTCCGAGCAGGGTTCTATTGGCCGTCAGCAGTGGCCGACGCAGAGAAGCTAGTCCGCCGCTGTGAAGGTTGTCAGTTCTTCTCCAAGAGAATCCACATACCAGCACATGAGATCCAGACAATTCCAGCTTCCTGGCCCTTTGCATGCTGGGGACTGGACATGATCGGGCCTTTCAAACCAGCTCCTGGGAAATTTACATGCGTCTTCGTGCTAATTGATAAGTTTTCTAAGTGGATAGAATACATGCCTCTAGTACAGGCGTCCTTAGAGAAAGCTGTTGCATTCCTCGACTAGGTCATCCACCGTTTCGGCGTGCCCAACAGCATCATTACTGATCTAGGTACTCAGTTCACCGGGAACGCTTTTTGGGACTTCTGCGATGAAAGGAGCATAGTTGTAAAATACGTCTCGGTGGCGCATCCTAGAGCTAATGGACAAGTCGAGCGGGCAAATGGCATGATCCTGGACGCATTGAAGAAGAGGATGTACAGAGAAAATGATAAAGCTCCTGGAAGATGGCTCAAGGAGTTACCAGCCGTTGTCTGGGGCCTCTGAACTCAGCCCAGTCGTAACACCGGTGTCTCACCATACTTTATGGTTTACGGCGCTGAGGCAGTTCTTCCACCAGATATAGCTTTCAGATCAGCACGGGTAGAGAACTTCGACGAAGGCAAGGTCGATGAAGTACGGGAGCTAGAAGTCAACAGCGCAGAAGAGAAAAGGCTTGATTCCTGCGTACGCACGGCCAAATACCTTGCTGTTTTGCGCAGGTACTACAACAAGAACGTTAAAGAGCGTTTCTTCATGGTCGGGGACTTAGTCCTGAAGTGGAAGACGAACCAGGCTGGCGTCCACAAACTCGCAACCCCATGGGAGGGACCCTACATGATCAAGGAAGTCACACATCCAACGTCTTACAGGTTAGCTCATCTAGACGGCACGGACGTACCGAACTCATGGCACATCGACAAGCTTAGACGTTTCTATGCTTAACTGCTGAGATATGTACTCTACTTGTGTTTTCGATTTACTTTACTAAAGCAATTATGATTTCTCCGACCACTCTAATGTGTCACTCCGAATTTTATGGTTATTCTAACTTAAGGCAGTACAAGCCGACCACCACTCCTTCTACGGTTTTCGGAGCAGGCCCTGTCTCCGGTTCCTCCCAACACGTGCACGGGATCTGCTCTCTGCGTTGCGGGTGATCGGCAGGTCCCCTCTGGTTTGACTTGTCTGCGTCCACGTATGCACAGGTCATAGTACCTCATACTCCGACCACATGCCAGACTAGGGCCGCACAAACTTTTCAGGATGACATGTCGAGCAAAACGGTACAACTAAAACAGAACGTTAACACGTTCCCACTTAGTTACACCAACAAAAAATTTCAAGCTTAAAGTACGTTTTGTATAAAACAAATAAGCTTATAACGATATACAGTTACGTTATTACAAGCTTGCCTGAAAAGGCTCAAGTTTACAATAACACAACTATGTCCTCCTTCTATAGCTCTAAGCCTATTACATTGGCTGGTCGGGGCGCATGGCATTTACTGCTCGCCGCCTCCGATACCCTACTCGAGTCTCGGGGACTCTAGAGCTAGTCAAGCTGAAGGGGATGGCCCCGCCGGTGCCTGGCTGGTCGAGACCGCAGGCTTCGTTGGTTGGCTTGCAGCTGATGGCATTTCCAGCTGGCTTGTCGATGGCATACCCTGCACAGGTGCTGTCCCACCTCCGCACAGGTTAATATCACCAATTATCCTTGACGACAAGTCCAGCTGGGCCGTCCGAAGCTCTTCGGCCTTGTCTGGGTCTATCTCCTTCGGGTATCCAGCTTCCAAGCGTTTGAGATCGATCAGGGGGTAGTGAGCACGCACCATGCTTAGCACATGGGTGCCTGTGTACTCACCCGCCTCCTTCATGAAGTCTTGGAACCATCCTCATGCTTGCTTGCATCTCTCAACCAGGCCGAGCTGAGGCGTCCTTAGCTCTTCCTCTATGAGCGCCGGGTCGATAAGGTCGAGGACGGGCACAATGCCAGTTGCCATTTCTTGGCACCGCTTGCTCCACGTATCCCGCTCCTCGACGGCCTTAAGGCATTGTGCTTTCCAGTCGTCGCGCTCCTTGATCACGGCCTCAAGGTGCCTCTTGGCATTGACTTTCAAAACTGAAAACAGTACAAGACATCAAACGTGATGACACGACAAGGCAATGTGGGCAATTGAATGAGCAAGGCGGTCTGGAGTGCTTACTTTTCAGGTCGTCCTTCATTCTGTTAGTGTGGTCTTGGAGTTCCGACTGGCGGCGTGCCAATTTCTCGTTGTCCTCCTTCAGACGACCACATTCTGCAAGCGCGCGGACGTTCTCCCCCTGGAGGCGGGTCACCTCAGCTTCTAAACCTGCATTACAGCTATTACTGTCAAGAACAAAAAAAAACACAAGTCCAGCACTTGCTATGATACGGTGAATACTTACCTGTTTTCTCCTGCTCTGTGTTTTTGAGCTGGCCGACCAGGTTCTGGTTCTGTGCTTCTTGGTTTGTCCTCTCCTGGTCGGTGGCTTCAAGTTGGCGCCGTAGGCGTTCCACTTCAGCCGTCAGCTCCTTATTGGTCTTCATGACTACTTCTATCTGGTCGAAGCACCTTTTTCGGTACCTTGCAGTTTTCATCACGTCCTGCATACAGACAAGCTACGTCAGATAGTTCGACTACACAACAGGTTTAAGGACTAAAGCCAAATATACCTGGACTTCAGTCACCAGGCGTTTGGCCGCTCGTTCAACTCTTAAGGTTTCCTCGGCCTCTGGGATCTCCTCGTGCATGACCCATTCGTCGTTCCGATAGCGCGACACATATACATGTTGTCGTCTATCTTGGGGACGGCCCAGGACTTCTTCCACTTCATCCTCTTCAGCCTCCAGTTCGGGAGGCGGCAGTGGTCCGGAGTTCGCAGACTCCACGACCACCAGGGCTTTCCCACGAGCCGTCGCGTCGGCACCCTTGTTCTGGGCAACTTCTGGCTGCTGCTCCTCGGCTAGATCCAGCTCCCGTGGCGCTGTGGTATCCGCCTCATCAGGGTTTGTGCTTGGAGCACTTGTATTCTACTCGGGGACTGGCGTCTGGTCGTCCGCCTGCTGAGGCCCAGGCAGAGTCCCTGCCATGGGCTCCTCCACGGCCGGTTGCTGAGTAGTTTGTCCCGCCGTTTATGGAGAGGACGTTCTGCACCCAGCTAGCTGGTCGGGGCTTTCGGTGGACGCGGATCTAATACATTCAGAGACAAATTCAGAAGACAATAGCATCCAATGCAAAATGCAAAGCTTACATCAAAAATATATATACTTACAGTTTTGACTTGCGGAAGGATGTGGCGAAGGAACGTCTCCTCGACCGCCCCTGCTCTGCTTGCTCGGCAGTTTCCACCGGGACTTGTTCAACCTCCGGTACGGGCGTCGGAGGATGATGCGGCATGTTCTCTTCGTCTGTGCTCTGTGTTGCCGTGGTCGGTGCTGTGACCACTGCCGGCACAGAGGAGCCACCCTGCTCCGACGGCCCCACCTGCCTTCTCCTCTTTCGGGGGACGAGCCGGAAGATGTCCGCATCCTCTGCTTCGTCGTCCGACTGGGAGATGATGGCTTGGCGTTGTTTGCTGGCAGCCGGACGCTTGCCGGCGGCTCTGGTCGAGGCGTCCTCTACGGTCTCGAGTACCGCCCAGTGAACGCCGTCGGTCCTGGCGCTGGTCTGGGCGGTTGGCCCAGTAGCTTGCGGCCACTCTACACCGGGGGGAGGCGACACAAACACTCCTGCCCGGTCACGGCCATTATACTGAGACACAAAATGAAGGAAAAGACAGTTATTTTCTTGATACAACATGACTTTACAGTTAAAAGGAGGCGTCATTTACCTTTGGGGGAGGGTGAGCCAGCTTGAAGGCGTGTTCAATGGCGTTCAGTGCAACATAATTGGGATCGGCCAGGTTGAATAGCTCTCCAATCCTGGCCTTGATCTCCAGCTTGTCGAGCGGCTCCTTTCTGGTCCTCGTCGGATCAGCGCCTCCTTGGTACTCGAAGCCGAGGTGAATCCTTTTCTGGCACGGCTGAATTCTTCGGCTGATGAAGTTGCCGACAATGCTCGGGCCATCAAGCTTTCCCCACGGAATCATCCCGAGTAGTTCGGCGATCTGCTCCAAGTTGTCGGGCTTCTCCGACCAGCTGCTTTTCTTCTCTGGAATCAGTCCCACATCGCATAGAGTGATGGTGTTCGGCTCTTCACGGATGTAGAACCACTTCTTGTACCACTCGTCCAATGAGGTGTTCCAGGGGCAGTGCAGGTATTGAGCCTTCATGCCGTCGCGCAGGTTCAGATAGACGCCTCTGGCGATCTTCGAGCCACCGCTTCCCTTTTTCCGAAGGCAAAACAGGTGGCGAAAGAGGTCGAAATGGGGCTGGAAGCCACCATACGCCTCGCAGAGATGGATGAAGGTAGAGACGAGAAGAATCGAGTTGGGATGCAGATTGCAAATCCCAATCTCGTAGTACAAGCAGAGACCCTGAAGGAAAGGGTGCACTGGAATCCCAAAACCCCGTTTGAAGAAATCTTCAAAGACCACAATTTCACCTGGTTGTGGATCGGGGAAGCTTTCTCCTTCGGGTGCACGCCATCCCGCAAGTGCCTTGTTGTGGAGCACTCCCATGGCGACGAGGTCCTCGATGGTTTGCTCGTTGCTCCGCGACTTCCACCATTCCTTCGCCATGACCCCGCCTTTCTTCTGGGCATCTCTCTTCGCCATTAGTTCGTCCTTACTAAGTGGGTGGATGCGGGAGACCGAGGGGATTGGTGATGATTTTTGGGGGAATAGGGTTTGGCAGGAGGAAGACGAAGATTGCGGCGGCGGATGACAATGGGGAATGGTGAGGGTAACTTACCAGACCTACATTATATAAAGCAAAAGGGCACCGTCGTTTCGTTCGCCCGAGAATATTGGGAGTCGTGCGCACGCGCCGCAGACGGTTGTTCACACAACCTCAAAATCTGCGCCAATAAACGCGCTCCTTCGTTAACAGTGTACGCGCCTCTTCGTTGATGGTGTAAGAGGGCCCACACTGACACACCTCAATACAGGTGTCAACCGACTGTTTGCCAAAAAATAAAAAATAAGAATAAGAAGACAGAATGACGTACTATACCTATTTACTTTTTTGACCAGACGTGTCAGACTGGTCAGACTGGACTTGGCAGAGAGTAGAGAAAAATAAATACACCAAGTAATAGTACACACAGCGCACGCGATCGTGGATTTGCTCTGATTGTGCTCGGGGACTGCCCAGACCACTACCGTGCTCGGGCACTGTCCGGATCACTTTTGTGCTCGGGGACTGCTCCGACCACGGTTGTGCCCGGGGGGCTGCTCCGACTATTACCATATTCAGGAGCTGCTATGACAATTGCTGTGCTCGGGGACTCTCCCGACCACTTCTTGGAGTTTTGCTCTCCTCGGCTACATGTGATTTGTACTCACATACAGTTGAGAGACAATTGTTTTTGACTTTGCTACAAGGCTCATGCTTTGCCTTCCAGCAAGCTCGGCGACTACGTAGGTACGACGCACTTGCCGGTGTATCTTGTTTGGCATGTACGGTAATTGGATTCTTAACTTCAGCGGAGTTTCTTTTTTAGACCCTGGCACCATGTGCCTACGTCACCTACTACCAGGCTCGGGGACTAAGTGGGCACACTTCACCTTGCGGTGAATGTGTTTGTTTAAATCGGCACTCGAGCTTTGAATGATTAAAAGGATTATTAATATGCTCGGGGACTGCCCCGACCACTGCTTGAATAATGGTTCTCCTTGACTACATGTGATTTGTACTCACATACAGTTAAGAGACATTTCTTTAGACCTTGCTACAAGGCTCATGCTTTGCCTTCAGCAAGCTCGGGGACTACGTCGGTACGATGCGCCTGCCGGTGCATCACTTTTGCCTGTACGGCAATTCGGTTTTCAACTAAACTATGAATTCTTTTTAGACCCTGGCACCACGTGCCTACGTCACCTCCTACCAGGCTCGGGGACTATGTGGGCACACTTCACCTTGCGGTGAATGTGTTTGTTTTTTCGACCCCTACGCTTCTGATGTTCAAGGACGCTATGCTTCAAGACCACTTACATTTCTTTTCAGAAATACAAGTGGGCACACTTCTCAGGACAGAAATCTTTTCTTTTTTATAAGAGCACCATACATTCTTCGGACAACCTACTTCTCCGGTGATGACGGTGGTCGGAGGCGTCAATGTTCCAAGCCTCGCTTGTCGGAGAAGGTGAAAATGGCGTGTCGCAGCATAATACATGATGCTCGGGGACTAGCTGTGGGGGTATTAACCCCTATACCCTTACGGCTAAGCTTGGGCTGGCCCGGATCGATGGGTTCAGTCCACCCGAAAAACGACGTGCGGCTCGGTCCACCTGATCGGAGTCCCGCACAAGGAATCAAGACGGATTTGGCGACCAAGCAGGATCCTGGTCGGTTAGAATAGGAATCCTTGTCCGGCCACATATGGCAATTGTAACTGACTAGGATTAGTTTCCAGATCTGTAACCCTGCCTCCCGGACTATATAAGGCGGGTAGGGGACCCCTCTAAAAAACATCTCTCATTGACATACAGCAATACAAATCAGACGCAGGACTTAGGTATTACGCCTTATTGGCGGCCGAACCTGGATAAAACCTCGTGTCTGTCTTGCGTCACCGTCTTGTTTGGGGCTTGCGCATCTGTCTGCCGATAATCTACTACCTTGGGCATACCCCTAGGTAGACTGCTGACCATATTTCGTCGACAATCTAGCTCATGGCGTAGTTGATAAAGTTGGAGATCTAGGTGAGGACTACAACTTTTCCAATTGGAGATAGAGCTGGTTCAGCCTGGTTAGTGAGATACAAGGCTCCAAACATTGACACATGAAACTAAAAATCAGTTCCAAGACTTAGAATTTTTCTGAGTTTCCAAATAGACCTCAAAACTGACTTGTGGGCCCTTTTTTAGCATGTTCAGCACATTTTCATGAGTTGGTTATAAAATAACTTTTGTTCCTTATAAAATTTTCTACAACTTTGCTTTAGGTTGCTCAGACATGCAAACAATCTAAGCTATACTTTTTAAATAGTCAAACAAAAGAGCTCTAGGGGTCAACACTAGTCAAACCATTACTTGAAAGTCTAATTAGGCAATACGGTCAACATGAACATTGTTCCTAATGACATTCTAAGTGTAGCTAAGTTGTTTAAGAGGATAATTAGCCACACCCCACATTGGTCACACCAAAATCAAGCATCACATGTATTAGAAACAAGGAATAACAATTGAAATGTTACTTTTGTTTCAAAGCCATGTTTCATATGTTTCATGGGTTTGTGGCATAGTACTAACCAACCATGTTTCACTAAAGTATATGACATGTTTCAAGAGTGAGTTGCACATGTTGCACTTGAGTGTTGCACACTATTCATTTCATAAAACAAACACACATGGAATATAAACATATGTTGCAATGTTTCAAAAGCATGTTCCAAACAATTAAAGCTCATGAATGGATGAATGATGCTCATGTTTATGAAATGCAAGTGCAAATGTGGAAGCCAAACACCTAGGGTGTTACACTGGGCTAGCCCGTTTCCCATCGCCTTGCTCTGGCAGGCTCCTAGCTAGTCCTAGATGGCTCCCACATCGGTGCATGGCCTATGTTTGTTGTGTAGGTAGGCTTTCTCCTTTTATTCCATTGCGTAGTTCTGCTTTACATTTTATGAGTTGCGCCTTTTGATGTGTTTTCCTATGTATTCCATGTATCTGTCTTGAAAATGATCAACTCACCAAAACTTATGGAATACATTAGTGTAAATCCCTATTTACTAAGTTTTGATGTTTGTTTGTATGGAATTTGTGTAAAGTTGGCGGTTGAAAATATGAGTTAAGGACCGCCAACAGCAGGGTGGGTGGCGCCGAAGGGGGCGAACGGTGATAGAAATGACGTGCAAAAGAAGAAAAGACAGGTACTAATCAGAGAATGCCTTTAGTAGTGGACTGTCCCACATGTCGCTTAATTACATCACGGACACATAAACGTTGTCAAGAGTTGCCATCCACCAAAATTTGGGGGGGTCTATCGAAACTTGGTGGATTAATATTGGTGATCCAATGGTTAATACACATTAGTGTATTACTCTGTATATATCATCACATTCATCAAATAAAATTTGGTCTCTGCTCACAAGACACTAGACGAGGCGGCGATTTGCAGCATGAAAATTTGATTTTGGGCGAAAATGAAATCCCCGCGCCCAGTAGTGCTGCCAACACAAACCAAAAATTAGATCTCTCACTCTTTTGCCCACCTCATGGAAAATTGGTTTACCATGCCATCGATTTCAGGTAAGGGTATTTGTGGTATTGTGATGGCCACATAAAAGTGCAAGGAGTCATCATCTCTGCCTCCATCTCCATTCTCTAGTTGGACCAGTCGCACTGTCTCTCCTCCTGCTTGAAAGCCTAGCCCCCTCTGTCATCTTGGTCCAAACCGTAGCTAGGCGCATCAGCATAGCAGCTTGACTTCCTCTCCACTCTCTAGCCACACCCTTTCACACCTTTTTGAACCCTAGCTAGAGCTGGAGCCAGATCTAGATCTGATCCCCTTTGTCAACAATAGGTCCGTTGATGGCGAAAGGACTGCCGTCAGTAGGGTACACGCCGAATCCGAACCCCCTACGTCAGCACCTGTCACGACTAAGCCCCAGCGTCATCATTGATGACCACCACACCAAATCTGCTACCCCTTTATTGACACTGGTCGCATCACTTCTATGAGCAGGATTGCAAGAGGGCGGTGCCAATGACGCAGCATAGCCAGGAATAGGAAGAGGTACCCAAATTCCTTTATGATGCTTGTTGTACTCTAGTGGTTGAACCTAGGACATCTAGACATATAGTGAAGGGGTTACATGTTTCTTAGTTGATTGTAGTTCACATGTGCTTTATTCGAGTATACTAGCTTCCATCTAAGCTGTAGTTCACATGGGCTTTATTCAAGTAATGGCCTCCATATGAGCTATAGTTCACACTGTGAGCCTTCCTCCTGCTCTGTTTTGTTGACATTCGATACAAGGTTAACTCAATAAATGCCTTTGTGATCTACATGTCAACATCCAGAATATCTCCCTGAAGCAAGGTAGCCTGTTCAGGGATATGGTGATACAGATACAACTTTAGAAGAGTGAGTACCCCTTATAATTGAGGTGCTTGTTCTATATTGTCATGTTGGGATTAGAGGGGGTTGGTTTAGGTAGCAGTGCAATTCAATTCTTTGATGTGTGGATAGCAATGCAATTTTTACATGCTTGTCGCTTAAGTTTGTTTCTCCAATTTCAGGCTGTGGGTTGAACAAGCCATAGAGAAGTCCCTACTAGTAGGACAAAGGCAGCACTAATATGAGTCCTGGGGATGGCAATCTAAGAGAGTGAAGCCAACTAGTCCAGCAGAGTTGCAGCATCTTGTAGTTCCAACTAGGTCCAAAAGTCAACACACACAAGGCCAATAAAGCCCTTGAGGGACTAGTCACGTGAAGATGACCTTAGCCATGCCGAAGAGGAGACTCCACCTCCCCACCAATAGAATGACCAAACTTATGAAGGTTGGTACTACCTTAGACATGTCTATAAATTAAGCCACACTATTTGATATCCATGTTACTTTACTAACAATCTGAATGTATGAAAACTATGTAGTATCATTGCAGAGAAGAGCGAGGAAGTCAAGGCAAGCAACTAAGGGGGCTGGGCTTCACAAAACCACCCAATCAATGGGAACAAGGTTGCCCATCTTAGTTGTCAAGGGGAACAGAAGGCTACATGATCCATTGCAAGCTACCAAGTTTGCCTCAGAGACTGGTGTAGTAGTCAAGTCTCAAGTACCAATTTTCCCACACTAGATACATTACAAGCAACGGATCAAACTTCTCAATGTATTTATGGCCAAGCTATCTATAAGTATGTATATCCTCTGATGACATTCAACTCTGCCATTGATGACAATGATGAAGCAACAAAAGAAGCATGCACGAGTGTATTACATTCTATTGTACGACATACACAGTACAGGTTCAAGTGATCTTACTTCAACGGCGTCTCCACTAATGAAATCAGAAAGACCTGTCATGTGTCTTGCATGAATGACACACAGTGATGTGCACTTGTCCACATGTGGTTAAGTTCTGAGAACAAGGTGTGTGTGTGTGTGTCTGTTTGTGTGTGAACTCATTTATTTCTTGTCTAGTCTTTGTGTTCTACTTGTGTTGCAGTCTAACACAATTGTGGTTATAGGCAGTCTCAGAGCAGAACAAGCAAAACCATGCAAAAGTCAAGTGCCACTAGGTTATAGGATCTCACTCCTATATTGCCCACCTGCAAGCATACGTAAGTGATGGTTGTGTTACCCTTTTTATATCAAATACACAATGTCATTTGTGTCAATAGAAAGGCATGTGCAATTTTAACAGAAGGACAAAAACAAGAAGGACACAGGACATGATCAAGAAGTGCTCGTTGAAGAACATGATCAACCTCATGAAGATGTTGATGCAGAGGGAATCTTCAACAACTTCCATACAAGTAGCAGCACAGGACTGAGCGATGCCATAAGAGAAGTAGTGGTAAGTACCTTCATTTGCTTTCCTTGAAATTTGTTGAAGCCATAGGCATAAAAGAAGGAAAAGTAGGAGCCCAAAGTGGCTCCATCATTTTGAAGTTGTAATATTATAATAGTTAATATGTTACCTATGCATTGTGCTTATGAATCTCTATCGGCAGTAGATTGAGGAAGACCTATGCATTACTTGTACTGAAATAATCTCTTAGTTCTACAATTTAAGTCCTCTTCCTAATGTTTACTCCTTGGTTTTCATAGGAAGAAAACTATATGAGTATAACCTGTTGCTAATATTGTTTCCAAGGTCCTCTCTCAGGCTAGCTGCAACACCTTTTCTTTGAAAAATGCTGGTATCAGGACAAGCTGCTCCAAACTTCAGGAATGGCTTGCTGCTCATCAGGAAAGTTAAGCTATCCTCGCTGAACAAGTGGATCAACTGAAGAGAAAGGCTAAAAACACTGATAGGGAGTTTGAGAATTTCAAAATATAGCAATAGGAGGAGTAGAATAAGCTCCGTGAGCATATCATGCTCTTAAGCGCTGGTAACTCTTAGTTTTGTTGATGCAGTGAACATGTGGTTTGTTTGCTGTTTTGATGTGAAATTTTGGTGGCTTGATATGTGAACTCTGTTAGTGGTTTGCTGCTGAGCTGAACTGCTATTATTTGATTGAGGTTCAATATAATTATGCATGTAGTCATTTTGTGTAGCAGTATAGATCTTAAATCATTTTCTCTAATATAATAATTGGTGTGCACGTGGTAGATTTGGCATAGGCACATTGTTAAATAAGAATCTGACACATGGATAAACTAGTGAATGACATGTGTAACAGCCATGACACGGCATGTGGGCCAATACAAACAAAATACGCGGTACAAATCCATCCTACCACATGGTCGAATCATAAAAAGAAACATGGGTAGCTCAGGGCACGACACGTGGCCCAATAAAATACTGACACATAGACGTACAACATCGAGACATGTGGTCGAGTAAAAGAAAGACATGCGGGGTATTGTGGTCACGCCATGTGGACCAATAAAAATATGACACTTTGTCCAATGAAGAAGTGACACATGACCCAACTGCAACACGACCCGTGTGCCAATAGAAAACTGGCATGTGGAACAACAGGGTCCCAACACGTGGTCCAGTAAGAACTTGAAACGTGCAAGAACCAGAGATGGTCACGTTGTGCAATAAGAAGGTGACACATACCTAAACCATCTCCAATGGAACTGGCTATAGCATGTACACGTGGAAAGCTTCTCCAACGGAAGAACCCACCAGCGTGGCTACCCCCTACCACGCATACCAAAGCAGTTCTATGACTATTAGTTTTTGTCATAGATCAATCCAATTCTATGACAATTTTCTAGAATCATCATAAAATTGCAAGAATAATGCGACTTCTATGATGAACTATTTTTTGTTATGACGAATTTGGCTCCTTCAATGACAAAAGCTGATCGTCATAGAAGTGGGTATTCCTAGTTGTGTAGGTGGGTGTTAGGACTTGTCTCCATTCATTGATGATTACTTCCTTCTTCGATTCCTATGTCTCCTGTTCCTGTCTTCTGGACTTCGACGAGTTCTCTCACGTCTTCTATCCTATGTGGTCTAGCGTTGATAACAAAAGACATGACAAGGAAATATCTAGCTCATGGCGTAGTTGATAAAGTTGGAGATCTAGGTGAGGACTACAACTTTTCCAATTGGAGATAGAGCTGGTTCAGCCTGGTTAGTGAGATACAAGGCTCCAAACATTGACACATGAAACTAAAAATCAGTTCCAAGACTTAGAATTTTTCTGAGTTTCCAAATAGACCTCAAAACTGACTTGTGGGCCCTTTTTTAGCATGTTCAGCACATTTTCATGAGTTGGTTATAAAATAACTTTTGTTCCTTATAAAATTTTCTACAACTTTGCTTTAGGTTGCTCAGACATGCAAACAATCTAAGCTATACTTTTTAAATAGTCAAACAAAAGAGCTCTAGGGGTCAACACTAGTCAAACCATTACTTGAAAGTCTAATTAGGCAATACGGTCAACATGAACATTGTTCCTAATGACATTCTAAGTGTAGCTAAGTTGTTTAAGAGGATAATTAGCCACACCCCACATTGGTCACACCAAAATCAAGCATCACATGTATTAGAAACAAGGAATAACAATTGAAATGTTACTTTTGTTTCAAAGCCATGTTTCATATGTTTCATGGGTTTGTGGCATAGTACTAACCAACCATGTTTCACTAAAGTATATGACATGTTTCAAGAGTGAGTTGCACATGTTGCACTTGAGTGTTGCACACTATTCATTTCATAAAACAAACACACATGGAATATAAACATATGTTGCAATGTTTCAAAAGCATGTTCCAAACAATTAAAGCTCATGAATGGATGAATGATGCTCATGTTTATGAAATGCAAGTGCAAATGTGGAAGCCAAACACCTAGGGTGTTACACTGGGCTAGCCCGTTTCCCATCGCCTTGCTCTGGCAGGCTCCTAGCTAGTCCTAGATGGCTCCCACATCGGTGCATGGCCTATGTTTGTTGTGTAGGTAGGCTTTCTCCTTTTATTCCATTGCGTAGTTCTGCTTTACATTTTATGAGTTGCGCCTTTTGATGTGTTTTCCTATGTATTCCATGTATCTGTCTTGAAAATGATCAACTCACCAAAACTTATGGAATACATTAGTGTAAATCCCTATTTACTAAGTTTTGATGTTTGTTTGTATGGAATTTGTGTAAAGTTGGCGGTTGAAAATATGAGTTAAGGACCGCCAACAGCAGGGTGGGTGGCGCCGAAGGGGGCGAACGGTGATAGAAATGACGTGCAAAAGAAGAAAAGACAGGTACTAATCAGAGAATGCCTTTAGTAGTGGACTGTCCCACATGTCGCTTAATTACATCACGGACACATAAACGTTGTCAAGAGTTGCCATCCACCAAAATTTGGGGGGTCTATCGAAACTTGGTGGATTAATATTGGTGATCCAATGGTTAATACACATTAGTGTATTACTCTGTATATATCATCACATTCATCAAATAAAATTTGGTCTCTGCTCACAAGACACTAGACGAGGCGGCGATTTGCAGCATGAAAATTTGATTTTGGGCGAAAATGAAATCCCCGCGCCCAGTAGTGCTGCCAACACAAACCAAAAATTAGATCTCTCACTCTTTTGCCCACCTCATGGAAAATTGGTTTACCATGCCATCGATTTCAGGTAAGGGTATTTGTGGTATTGTGATGGCCACATAAAAGTGCAAGGAGTCATCATCTCTGCCTCCATCTCCATTCTCTAGTTGGACCAGTCGCACTGTCTCTCCTCCTGCTTGAAAGCCTAGCCCCCTCTGTCATCTTGGTCCAAACCGTAGCTAGGCGCATCAGCATAGCAGCTTGACTTCCTCTCCACTCTCTAGCCACACCCTTTCACACCTTTTTGAACCCTAGCTAGAGCTGGAGCCAGATCTAGATCTGATCCCCTTTGTCAACAATAGGTCCGTTGATGGCGAAAGGACTGCCGTCAGTAGGGTACACGCCGAATCCGAACCCCCTACGTCAGCACCTGTCACGACTAAGCCCCAGCGTCATCATTGATGACCACCACACCAAATCTGCTACCCCTTTATTGACACTGGTCGCATCACTTCTATGAGCAGGATTGCAAGAGGGCGGTGCCAATGACGCAGCATAGCCAGGAATAGGAAGAGGTACCCAAATTCCTTTATGATGCTTGTTGTACTCTAGTGGTTGAACCTAGGACATCTAGACATATAGTGAAGGGGTTACATGTTTCTTAGTTGATTGTAGTTCACATGTGCTTTATTCGAGTATACTAGCTTCCATCTAAGCTGTAGTTCACATGGGCTTTATTCAAGTAATGGCCTCCATATGAGCTATAGTTCACACTGTGAGCCTTCCTCCTGCTCTGTTTTGTTGACATTCGATACAAGGTTAACTCAATAAATGCCTTTGTGATCTACATGTCAACATCCAGAATATCTCCCTGAAGCAAGGTAGCCTGTTCAGGGATATGGTGATACAGATACAACTTTAGAAGAGTGAGTACCCCTTATAATTGAGGTGCTTGTTCTATATTGTCATGTTGGGATTAGAGGGGGTTGGTTTAGGTAGCAGTGCAATTCAATTCTTTGATGTGTGGATAGCAATGCAATTTTTACATGCTTGTCGCTTAAGTTTGTTTCTCCAATTTCAGGCTGTGGGTTGAACAAGCCATAGAGAAGTCCCTACTAGTAGGACAAAGGCAGCACTAATATGAGTCCTGGGGATGGCAATCTAAGAGAGTGAAGCCAACTAGTCCAGCAGAGTTGCAGCATCTTGTAGTTCCAACTAGGTCCAAAAGTCAACACACACAAGGCCAATAAAGCCCTTGAGGGACTAGTCACGTGAAGATGACCTTAGCCATGCCGAAGAGGAGACTCCACCTCCCCACCAAGTAGAATGACCAAACTTATGAAGGTTGGTACTACCTTAGACATGTCTATAAATTAAGCCACACTATTTGATATCCATGTTACTTTACTAACAATCTGAATGTATGAAAACTATGTAGTATCATTGCAGAGAAGAGCGAGGAAGTCAAGGCAAGCAACTAAGGGGGCTGGGCTTCACAAAACCACCCAATCAATGGGAACAAGGTTGCCCATCTTAGTTGTCAAGGGGAACAGAAGGCTACATGATCCATTGCAAGCTACCAAGTTTGCCTTAGAGACTGGTGTAGTAGTCAAGTCTCAAGTACCAATTTTCCCACAATAGATACATTACAAGCAATGGATCGAACTTCTCAATGTATTTATGGCCAAGCTATCTATAAGTATGTATATCCTCTAATGACATTCAACTCTACCATTGATGACAATGATGAAGCAACAAAAGAAGCATGCACGAGTGTATTACATTCTATTGTACGACATACATGGTACAGGTTCAAGTGATCTTACTTCAATGGCGTCTCCACTAATGAAATCAGAAAGACCTCTCATGTGTCTTGCATGAATGACACACAGTGATGTGCACTTGTCCACATGTGGTTAAGTTCTGAGAACAAGGTGTGTGTGTGTGTGTGTCTGTTTGTGTGTGAACTCATTTATTTCTTGTCTAGTCTTTGTGTTCTACTTGTGTTGCAGTCTAACACAATTGTGGTTATAGGCAGTCTCAGAGCAGAACAAGCAAAACCATGCAAAAGTCAAGTGCCACTAGGTTATAGGATCTCACTCCTATATTGCCCACCTGCAAGCATACGTAAGTGATGGTTGTGTTACCCTTTTTATATCAAATACACAATGTCATTTGTGTCAATAGAAAGGCATGTGCAATTTTAACAGAAGGACAAAAACAAGAAGGACACAGGACATGATCAAGAAGTGCTCGTTGAAGAACATGATCAACCTCATGAAGATGTTGATGCAGAGGGAATCTTCAACAACTTCCATACAAGTAGCAGCACAGGACTGAGCGATGCCATAAGAGAAGTAGTGGTAAGTACCTTCATTTGCTTTCCTTGAAATTTGTTGAAGCCATAGGCATAAAAGAAGGAAAAGTAGGAGCCCAAAGTGGCTCCATCATTTTGAAGTTGTAATATTATAATAGTTAATATGTTACCTATGCATTGTGCTTATGAATCTCTATCGGCAGTAGATTGAGGAAGACCTATGCATTACTTGTACTGAAATAATCTCTTAGTTCTACAATTTAAGTCCTCTTCCTAATGTTTACTCCTTGGTTTTCATAGGAAGAAAACTATATGAGTATAACCTGTTGCTAATATTGTTTCCAAGGTCCTCTCTCAGGCTAGCTGCAACACCTTTTCTTTGAAAAATGCTGGTATCAGGACAAGCTGCTCCAAACTTCAGGAATGGCTTGCTGCTCATCAGGAAAGTTAAGCTATCCTCGCTGAACAAGTGGATCAACTGAAGAGAAAGGCTAAAAACACTGATAGGGAGTTTGAGAATTTCAAAATATAGCAATAGGAGGAGTAGAATAAGCTCCGTGAGCATATCATGCTCTTAAGCGCTGGTAACTCTTAGTTTTGTTGATGCAGTGAACATGTGGTTTGTTTGCTGTTTTGATGTGAAATTTTGGTGGCTTGATATGTGAACTCTGTTAGTGGTTTGCTGCTGAGCTGAACTGCTATTATTTGATTGAGGTTCAATATAATTATGTATGTAGTCATTTTGTGTAGTAGTATAGATCTTAAATCATTTTCTCTAATATAATAATTGGTGTGCACATGGTAGATTTGGCATAGGCACATTGTTAAATAAGAATCTGACACATGGATAAACTAGTGAATGACATGTGTAACAGCCATGACACGGCATGTGGGCCAATACAAACAAAATACGCGGTACAAATCCATCCTACCACATGGTCGAATCATAAAAAGAAACATGGGTAGCTCAGGGCACGACACATGGCCCAATAAAATACTGACATGTAGACATACAACATCGAGACATGTGGTCGAGTAAAAGAAACACATGCAGGGTATTGTGGTCACGCCATGTGGACCAATAAAAATATGACACTTTGTCCAATGAAGAAGTGACACATGACCCAACTGCAACACGACCCGTGTGCCAATAGAAAACTGGCATGTGGAACAACAGGGTCCCTAACACGTGGTCCAGTAAGAACTTGAAACGTGCAAGAACCAGAGATGGTCACGTTGTGCAATAAGAAGGTGACACATACCTAAACCATCTCCAATGGAACTGGCTATAGCATGTACACGTGGAAAGCTTCTCCAACGGAAGAACCCACCAGCGTGGCTACCCCCTACCACGCATACCAAAGCAGTTCTATGACTATTAGTTTTTGTCATAGATCAATCCAATTCTATGACAATTTTCTAGAATCATCATAAAATTGCAAGAATAATGCGACTTCTATGATGAACTATTTTTTCGTTATGACGAATTTGGCTCCTTCAATGACAAAAGCTGATCGTCATAGAAGTGGGTATTCCTAGTTGTGTAGGTGGGTGTTAGGACTTGTCTCCATTCATTGATGATTACTTCCTTCTTCGATTCCTATGTCTCCTGTTCCTGTCTTCTGGACTTCGACGAGTTCTCTCACGTCTTCTATCCTATGTGGTCTAGCGTTGATAAACAAGAAGACATGAACAAGGAAATAACAAGCAAGGCATGTAAAACAAGCATAAGCAATCAACAATCCTAGATGGGTTGGTCCTATTAGGTGATGGGTTGCTACCTATGGTTATGGCTATTACATCAATCTGAAGTAAGATTTGGATAGAGGTATTCCATCCATTGGGTAGGGCTTCTATGGGCTAGGTTAAGGTGGGTGGTTGGTTTGATGGAAAACCAGACCACATTATTAGGGTTCACTATTATGTGAACCTGAAGAGTGTGAAAGCCTAACCATGTCATATAGATGACCTGGTTGACTTCTATAGGTCCACCTGGGTGAGCGACACATACGCTCATGCATATGCATGTGCCTCAGGTTAGTCAGGTCAGAGGAAGGGCGAAAGATAAAGTTAGCCATACATAAGCGCATACCCGGGTATTGGGCATATCCATGTATGTGTAGTTATCCTATTATTTTATGGGATTAGATATGGGTATACTCGAGTATATGTCATGGTACATGCACATACGTGAATATATGGGTAACTACTACTATGGCAAAGGGTATTATATTTTTTCTACGTGAGGAGGTGCAGGTGTAACTATCGGCACGTACATAGAATACTATATATGGGTGGTTCCTATTTTAGGTGATTAGGTACGGATATATTCGGGTAGGTGGCATGGTACATGCACCTACGCGAATATATAGGTTAACTACTGTTGGGGGGAGGAACCCATGGTGCTGCTCCCTCCTAGCCCTCGATCTAGCGTTGGCCTTCCTAGCTCACCTCTTCGCGAACAATAACCTTCGTGGGGAGGGTTCCCATTGCTCGTTTGTGTATTGTTTTCGCAGCAAGGCACAGGGCACGAAAGTTGACCATGCCTCGAGAAGACAGAAGAAAAGGAGCCAGGTAGCAAGGATAGGTGAACCTCCATCGAGGATAGGTGAAGGTCAGGCATCTACCGTAAAAGGGGACTGCCTTGATGGGGGAGACGGCCCCGTTAAGGTGATCGGGCCTAGGAGTGGTTGGCCAAAGGAAGGAGATTACCACCGTGCCCTTGGCATTTATGTAGCGCTCTTCCTCCGAGATCTAACCATAGTGTACTTTTTCTTTGTCTCCGGGTATGGTCTATAAATACCCAGAGCGCTCGTGTAAGAAAGGGGAGAATCTTTTCCGGACAAGTTTATGGGCATTTAATCCACATTTTTACATCATCTCATACTCCACTACCCTCGCACGTCTCCTTGAGATAGCCTAGTCATTTCCCTATGGGAAACCCTTGGCCTCTCCCCCCATGCCCCTCAGCAAGGGTGAGAGGCTAGGAGTGACCCCATAGTTGATGTCGTCCATGGGGACCCTAGTCCGCCACTTCTTGAAAACGATGGCAACAACAAGAAGAAACACCCAAAGGGACCCACCCCCGCCATGAGGGTCGGATCCAGCTAGTAGGAAGCTCCACAAGTAGAGCCGGTGGGGCTCTGATACTCCAACACATTGCTCAACCAATGAGAACATAGCTCGAGTAAGATGGGAGGCAACCGAAGCTAGAGCCAACCCCAAACCCAAACCATCTAGGACATAAGAAACCAGCCACATACTAAAAGATGACAACTGAAGGTGCAGAGGCAAGAGGCCTTGAGGCCCTAAACCAAATGCATGAGGAGCACTAGGAGAAAATACATTGAGTTGAAGCCCACCAGAGGTAGGCACGCCTACAAGTGATAAGGCAGAAGGTAGACAAAGCTAGGGAACAATTCTAGACAAATGGATGAGTACCTAGCTTAGCTAACCCAAATTATTTACCCGAACAGTACGACTTACCACATTCGCTTCACCCAAATCCACCTCTGCTCCATCCAAACCAACCCTACCACCACCATCACCTTGTTTTCACCAGATCTACCCAGAATACATTCCCCTAGCCGTACAACAACACCATAGAAACCAACCTCCTCCAATGCCATATGACCCAAAATCCCCATTGACCCAAATACTCGAAACCAAAAACTGGCCGCTTGAGTACAAACCACAGAACCTACCAAGGTACGATGGAAGCATAGACCCTCATCAATTTGTAATGAGCTACGAAGTGGTAGTGGCAGCTGTAGGCGAGGATGGGTATACCATGGTGAAGTCCTTCATGATTATAGCAAGGGACATTGCTCAAAGCTAGTACAAGCAACCTCCCGCCAACCTCAATAGATTCCTAGGGGGAGCCTTTGCGAAATACTGTGCAACAATTTCAAAGGTATCAGCCCTTTGGCAACCAATCCCATGGCATTATTCACCGGCACTCAAGCTAAAAGACAACCCCTCCAAGACTTCTGGCGAAGATTCATCCAGCTCAGAGCGAGGACACCAATCATAACAGATGATGTAGTGATCCTAGCAGTAGTCAATGGAGTAAGACCAGGGCCATGCTCCTCAAGGCTCACAAGAAAGCCACCTAAAACCACTACAGAGCTACACGAGGTGATGGAAAAGTACATCAGATGCAACACTATCTTCCATTCAAAGACCAAAGCCCTGAAACCTCAAATGCGCCCACCTCTAAGGCCACCACAACACAACCAGTACCCCCGCAATGAACCAATCAATGTGAATACCTTAGAGACCACACCTCCGCAACACCAAAGACAACAACCAAGTCAAAGATCTCAACAAACCCTCGCCAATGGCCAAAACAACAGCGAAGAACATACCCAAAGCAGACCCAACCCAAGAGATCCAGTGAAGCTATACTGCCATTTCTATAGATCGAGAAAAGGCCACACCACGAAGCAATGCACATGTTTTGCGAAGGGAAAATAATATCAAGAGGCACAACAAGCCATAGCTTCACGCCCACCTAAGCCTATAAACTACACAAGGAGACAACCCACCCCTGCAACCACTCTATACCAATACACGCCAGTAAACTACAGCATCCCCTCGCAACAACACACTCAGCAATACCCAACCTTTGTTGGCCACAATCCCTCTTATCACCATTGCAACACCTACAACAACCCTCAGCCATCATACAGCTACAACAATCACTCCAACAACTAGCCATACACGGTTACTCACCCACCCACCCCACCATAAATACAAAGCCAGCACCCAGCCTTACCACTGCCACCCCTGCCACCACCAACCTAGCCACAACAACAAGTAAAACCAGAGCTCGCGAGCCAACCCATTCGAACAACAATCAATAACCCAATCGCAACCTTTGGTGTAATACTCGCAATCACCGAAGGATCTAATGAGGATCATGGCAATAAGAGATAGCACAAAGAGCATATGAGGTGGTACACCACCTGGCCACCGAAGGGCAACACAAGAACTCACAGTGGTCTCACATCCCAATAACCTTTGATAGCATGGATCTCAAACTAAAAGACTACCCTCACACTGATGTGATGGTCATCGAGACAAATCTGGCTAGTTGGGCAGTAACAAGGATCCTGGTCAACACTGGTAGCTCTACTAACATCCTATTTGCATCAACCTTCGACAACATGAAATTAGATAGAAATCTTCTCCAGTCGGCAAGACGTCCGCTATACGGATTTGGGGGCAAACAAGTGAAAGCCATAGGCAAAATCACACTCCCAGTAACCTTCGGTGACCAAAGAAACAGTAGGATAGAGCACATAACATACGATGTGGTTGGCATGCTATAAAACTCCAATGCAATTTTTGGCCAAGGGGTCACAAACATTTTCAGCGCAGTCCTCCATCTAGGCTATCTCTGTATGAAGCTGCCCTCCACCAAAGGCGTCATTGCCATACACAGCAACCAAGTCCTCGCTAGAATAGCAAAAGAAACAGCTACCTTAGGGCAGAAAAATGTACACAACCTGAGCAAAGAAAGTCCAAAAGTCAAGATACCCTTGCCAATCAAACTAGAACAACAAGCCAGGGCGAAGCCAGCAAAAGAAATCAAGAAAGTATCACTATTCAAAGGTAACACCAGCAAGCAGGTCATCATATCTGCTATGCTGGATGACAAAACCGAGAGAGAGCTCATCCACTTCTTGTGGGTCAACAATGACATCTTCAAGAAATACTGTGAGTGTCGTCAACAACAAATACCCGGGGAACAATAGTTGCACAAGTTTTATTTATGAAAATTGGCTCAACAATAACACAAATGTCATGACTTTCTAGGTGCGGCCATGAGCTCCCCTGACTCCCCCAAGTGCTCCCCTCCCTCCATGCCACCTCCTCCCACACGCCGCCTCCTCCTTCCTCGTCGCCAATGAGGTTCTCTAGTGCCAGGCCTCTCCTCTCTTGGCACATCTCTGACCAATGGCCATGTAACACCCTAGTGTTAAGCATTGCATTTGGCACTTGCATTTCATGAGCACAAGCATCATCCAAGCATTCATGAGCATGAGCGTATGAAGTTTCATTCCATTCACCTTATTTTATCACATGTGATGTTGATTATATGCATGTATATGCTTGTGATCATGTGTGACCAATGCAAGAGATGGTTGTGAGGTCATAAAAATACCTTAGACACATCTAGGATAGAAAATGGAACAATGTTTGCATTCATGACATGGGCCAAATTTGCTTCTAAGTCCTAGTTTACTCAAAACTTCATTTTTCATGATACTACTTTGACTAGAGTTGAACTATAGAATAGACTATTTACATGGCAGTGCACCCTTAATAAAAGTTGTAGTTCTTTACATGGGTAACAAACTTTATTCAAGGGTCATGAGCTAATTTAGTGCCTAACATAGTCAAAAATAGCTCCAAAGTAGCAATCAAATGTTGTTTAGGGACTTGAGAAATTTTTCTGTCTAATTTGTTTCTAGTTTTCATGTACCTAACTTGGGAGCATTGCAATTTGAAAACCATGGCGAATTAGATGAAACTTTCTAAAGCAAAGTTGTAGATCTCCTATAGCTCTACAATTCTTAGTAATGGAGTTTTTGGTAACTCGCCATGGTTTAGGAGATCTAGAGGCTCCAAGATTGGGTTTTAGCCAGGTTCACCTGGCCTGAACCGGGCGCCGCGCGCGACGTCGTGGCTGACCAGCGTAGGGCGCGTGAGTCGCATGGTGGCCATATGCCAACACCGGCCTACCCAACCATGCCACAAAGGTGAGAACTCGGTTGCCCTCACTCTCACGTGCTCATTCACTCTCTTGCTCTCCTCTCTCGCTCGTGCACACCAGAGCCAAGCCAAGCCACTATTGCCTTCGTCGTGTGCGTCCACCATGCTCGCACGCCGTCCACGCCACACCACCAACCAATCCATCTCACCCACAGCTTTGCCACCATCTCCTCTATCTCCTCGACCCGCCATTGTCGCCTATCAAGCCAAGGTGAGGGCCATCGGGCTATTGCCGCCTCCACCATGGCCATGGTGCGCCATCGAGGTCAAGCTCACCCGTGTCCAGCCATCACCACTGCTCCTCCTACCTTCCTCTCATTTGGTTCGTCGTCACCGTAGGGTCTAGATGCTAAGGCCAAAGCCGGTTTAACTGCTACCATTGCCATCACGCAGGAACGCGTGACCGTGTCGTGTGCGTCTGACATGGCTACGAGCATGAGCTCGCCACCGCCGACCTCAATTGGCCACCCTTAGCTCCCTCTAGTGACCATTACCGTGTTGCCTAGAGCTTTATCACTTTCCCCAAAGATGGAGACTTGCCTTTAGTAGTCATCTCATTGGAACGGTGACCTCACCGTCGTCGCGCTCGTGCCGAATTACCGCCACCCATGTGGCCGGAGCTCATCGTCGCTTCGGTGTAGCTCAGACCAAGCCCTAGAGCTCTGCTAGAGTCCGTGGAAGCCAGAGCCGTGCTTACATGGGCACGTCATCACCAGAGATGGCGAGTCCACCATCATGTGCCGCCGCTGAGCCGCCATGGCCACCTGCGAGGTAGCTCTGGCGAGCCACTAAGCCAACCAAGGGCACCAGTAGACGCGGGATGTCGAGTAGGTCACGATGGTGAAGACGCTACCACTGGCGAGCTCGCCATCACTGAGCTCCGACTGGTTAGCGCCATCCTCTGCTCTGTCTCACTAGCACGTGGGCCCGTTGACCCGCAGGGCCCAGCTATCAGTCAGAGTTTTTGATTGTTTTTCTTTATTTATTTTCTAGATTTTGTAGCAAACTTTAAAAATTCATAACTAGAGCTAGGAATGCCCAAACTGGGTGAACCAAATTTTGTTGGATTCATCATGTAGTTTAATATTTGATAAAAATATGAAACCTACTATTTGGGGTATTTTTCTAGGGAATTAAATCAAGATAGATAAGTGCTTTCAAATTAGTTTCTATCTTGTAAAATGCATAACTTGAGCTAGAGAAGTGCTAAAAATGTGATTCCATCTTTGTTGCTCTTGTGTTGACATGCTCTAGCTAAGAAGAAATACTAAAACTACAGTAGGCATACTTGAAATATGGTTTTACTACTTAACCTTGATTAATTGCTAGTTTCTGGTGAAATTAATAGGGGTAAATATACGTAACTTATGATCATGAAAATTTTTACACAATATTCCTATGCTAGGATGAAAGTAAGAAAAATATAAAATCTGTTGTTTGACACTTTTCACTAGGCTAGACTATTTTTGCTAAAATAAGCCTATGCAACTTGTTATGTTTGTAGAGGTGGCTATGCTTATCCAAATAGCATGAACTTTGTACAGTAGACTATTGAGGTCATGTGTAAGCCGCTATAATTTTCTCAGAATTTATTGTGCACCAAAAATAATTATCCTTTAAATCACCCTATTATATAAGAAAAATAATAAAGAGGTATAAATAAATTAATTAGGTTTAACCATGATATTTTCTAGAGTGCTTGTGATACATATAATCTGTTGATGTTAGTAGTTGTGCTCGGTATTAATTGGTTATAGGCAGCTAGTTAAATATTAATCTATAATTCAACTAGATGGTTGTATGTGTAGATTCTATTATGGTGACAATCTCGTGTTGAGAGTGATCTTTTCTATGGAACTTGGCAATAAAAAAGTTGTAGACAATTTTATAAGCTTTTCAAAAAGTCCTAGATCAGGTTAATTGGATGTGTAAAACTCTAGTTATGGTCAAAACAAGTGGTTGATATCTTTTAGTCCAAAAAATGTTTTAAATAGGTGTTTGTTTAATTACTAGAAAGGAGATATGCACCTACTCAGTAAAAGAAAGTTAATCTTGATATCGCCCTAATTCCTTGCTATTAAAAATACTTATGATTATGCATTTTATCATACCATATCATCCATGTCATTATCTATGCATCCATGATATCTCATTCCGTGCCCATGCATACAGGATCGCCCAAAAGAATCACCCTCTTGGAGTTCGAGGCCGAAGAGGAGGAGAATCAGGAGGCACCACAGCAGGTAGCTCCTGCAAATGAGGAGCAGGCTCTAGAAGAACTACTAGAGTGCCCTGACCACAGACCCACCTCTTTCCTAAAAGGCAAGCCCCAGAACATTCTAAGTCTCCTATGTTTTTATAAATATCACTTGCGTCCTTTATGTTTGATGCATTAGGTTATATGAGTTGATTGGAAACACTTGATGCATATAACTTGTCCAAAAATATACCTTAAACCCTATGTAGGTCTAGGATCGAATATATGCTTAGCCATGCTTAGACCGGTAGAAGTCAGGTGATTTCCTGTCACCTGCGAGATATTGGTGAATACTAGAGCACGGTTGGCTATATTTGCTATCGTGAAAAAGAACCATGGGATAATGTAACTGGAGGCTGGACGGAGTCTATGTATAGGTTGACTCATATGATTTTATCTGTGCTAATTAAGGACCGTATCGTTGGAGGCCCTCTTGTCATTTTGAACCACATGCCTCTCACATAGCCAGCCAGATAACTCGTTCCGACCGTAAAGTCAAGTAGCTCAACTCAGGCCGGTACCCATTAAATGAAAGTGTACACTCTGGAGGTAGTAAGGATGTGTAGGGAGCCGATGTGAGGCTAAGGGTGGGTTAAAGTCCTGATCGACCTGGCATCCGGTAGTGTCCCTGAGGGTGCAGCACTAACCGGACCCGTGAAATGTGTACCTGAGTTGTACCAAAGGTGACCTAAGACTACCTTGGCGTAGGTATGTCTGGGTTTATGTTAGAAATAACTGTCCAGCTGGTTGCAATCGATTCGAATCACCGTCTCTCTCGGATAGTGAGAAACTTGACGGAGCTTCTTCATCGTAGTAATTGGACTATAGAATGTGATGATTATGACGAACATGGAAATGTTACACCAGCTATGGTTATTATTGTTATGCTACCTAATTCTACGTCACTTGTTTAGCACAGGTAGTTGCTAATCTAGAGATGAATAGCTATAATTAACTTGATGACTAAATTATAAAATGTGTAGCTCAACTAGTGCCTTTTATGCAAACATGTTGTCAAGCTAGCTCTACTTGTAAAGCCTTGCATGATCCTTGGAGTCACTTTATTTTGGTTTATGATGGGTAAGCTGAGTACCTTCTTATACTCATGGTTTATTTCCCACTTATTGCAGATAACACCGTCTATCATGGATATTGTAAGAACTGCTTCTGTCATGTCATGGACGAGGAGTAGGCCTTGGGCAAGGCGCTTCTATGTATCTAATCTATGATGCTTTTGTGGGATGTGATCATAAACTGTCAAGTATTTGAACAATGGTGTGAGATGTTAGTTTAAAAACTATCTTTGCTTCCCCTACTATTGTTATCGAACATGGTATTGTAATAACTCTTTTCGTACTCCGATGTATGTTGAACTACTTGTGAACTTATGTAACATGTGACTTGTATGTTGAATCATGTATGATCCTTGTTGTGTATTAGCTTATTCGGGATCCTGCGTGATACTCGACGGACTACCGGATTTATATGGGCTTAAGTATAACAGTGCGATCGCTTCAATGGTTGCTATTGTTCTTGTGCTCTTATAAATTAGTCGGTTCTGTCACAGGCCATAAGCTCCTCATCTGGATTGGTGGCTTGTATGGATTTCACTGTTGGCGAAGAGTTCAAGCGTGAAGTTCATCGTCGCTTTGGCGTCCAGGTACACCACGATTCTCCTAGCCCTAGAGGTCGTTTTTCTTGCTGGCTACTTTTCGTCATTTTCTCTTTCGGCTTACGGAAGACCGTGTCCCTCTGGCGCTCCAATCCTGTCTGGGAGGGCTTGCATCAAAGTTTCACGTGGTGGAACTTAGTCACAATCATTTCTGATTCTCAGTGTCCTACAAGGCTGTGGGTTTTCATGTTTATTCTTTGAGACGATTCATTGCTGAAACTTTTGATGTTTATTTTCATCTGTGGAACAATGGTGTTCCGCACTGGGAACGTGAGAAGAGATTGTGGGAAGAAGAGGAGGCTAAAAAATGGACGTTAGTTCTTTCTAAATGTCTGAAACGCAATGCCAAGTCTCAGTCTGCTAATGCTTCGGCTAAGAAAGTTCGTTTTGCGCCTAAGCTTGTTCCTGCTTCTCCGGTCAAAAAATTTGCTCCTCCTACTCCCAGAGTTCAGTTGATTTCTTTTGGGGAGTTCAAAACCTCGGTTGATATCTATGATTCTTCCTTCGAGCCCTTCACTGTTCTTCCCCCTGAGAATGGTAGGGCTCTGCACAACTCTGCTCAGTTCAACTTAGTTCAGTTGGAGTTCGTTTCAGAGGACAGGCCAGTTCAGAAGACTGCTAGGCGGCCGCCCTTGGATAGCTCGTTCATTAAGTCTGCCTTGAAAAAGGATATTCTTTCGGCTAATTTGATTTCTGGCTCGGTACCCGCTGCTGATAATTATGAGCACTTTAATAAAGCTGAAGATTGGGGGATATCTCGTTTTAATTCTGCGCAGTGCTTTAATTGTTTACGACGGGGTCATCTGTCCCGAGACTATCGCTACGCTGCTTAAAATGCTATAACTACGGCCATCGCGCCAAACATTGCTTATTTAAGCCGAGAAGGCGTCTTTGCTGGAGGCCCAAATCTCCTATGCTGGGCTAAACTGAATCCTCTCCTAAGCTATGCTGGAAACCCAAATATCCATTGGTCCGGGGGGCCATTAGTGATCAAGAGTCGTTGTTGACTGGGGATACGTTCACATCCCCTCGGGAACTGCAAGCGTCGGACGCCTCTAAACAGGCGCTTGGTGACCTGGGGATTAATGTGCAACAGATGCAGGACATCAAATTGGAGATCAACCCCGTTGGTAATGGTTTTGCTCATCAGAACAATGGTATGCAAGTGGACCAAGATGCTGAAGATGATGATCAGATGGAGATGGATGTGGTGGAGAATTGGGTCCCTCAGCACCCTGATCAGCCATAGGATACTATTACATTCAATCAGTCAGGCAGTACTGCTAATATCTTAGGGCGACTGGCCCTGACATTCATCTGTCGGTGGAAGAAGTTCTTGACTCGGGTGTTGTGACCTCTGACAGAAGTGCACACCTGATCATTCCATCATTCATTGTCAAGGTGTGTTAGAAGCTTGTTGTGGATGATATTTTGCCATTCACTCAGAGGGTGCAGGAATGGAAGGAAGATGTTCAGAAGGCTATCTGTTGAGTTGCCCCAGTCATGGATTGCATTCTTATCAGGCTGTGGGTTTTTCTGTTTGCTGACAAGGACGTTGCTCAGGGAAGGGTTCCTGTTAGGCCTATATCCATCCCAGTGATCATTTCCAAGAAGCCGGGTTCTAAGACGCCGCTAGTTGGCACTATGGTTAGAAGGAGCCCAAGTCTGAATCCACAGGCTAAAGATGGCTTTCAGATTGTCAAGATCAAAGAACCTGCCTCCAAAAGAAGGAAGATGGCGGCATTGGTGATTGACCTGGATCAGCCGCCCAGAATGCACAAGAAGCTGCCAACCCGATCCCACTCGACAACCTCCGCGAGTGGGGTGTCAAATGCGGAGAGCCTCCTGAGGAGCTCTCGGAGGATGCCCTTATGCAAGGGCGCTCTGAAGATCAGGATTAATGTCGCACCAAGTTATACGCGCTGGCTGCCGTCCTATTTTGTTGATCAGTCTTTTATATATTGTCGATGTCTATGTTGGCTATTTACCTTTATGTTGCATTTGATGTAGGCTGTGTTAGTTCCTCGGTTGCCCTGCATAGGTAAGCAGTAAGCTTACCAGCACACTCACTCACTATGGCTAGAGGTAGAAGAAGATATTAAGAACAACTCACACACAGCACAAGCCCAATGTTGGGCGAAAGCTCTGTTTCTCGATGTGACAAACTGGACTCTACCTATCTAATCCTAGTAAATAGACATGCCAGGCTATCATGCTGCTACAGTGACTAGATGTGACAGCACGGCCGACTTTGACGCCTACCTCTACTGTGGCTACAGTACGGCAGGAGAGCCTTTCGGCGCCTGCCCCTGCCGCGGTTACGGTGCAAAAGCAGGGGAACGCTTTCAGCGCCTGCCTCTGTCGCGCGTATAGAGGGAGAACAGCAGATTACTTTACAATTCTTCACCTAATCATGTTGCTAACCCTAGAACCTCTACCATGCCGATCATCTTCTTCAGCTCCGTGAACCGAAGACGGCCAAGCGGCTTGGTGAGGACGTTCGCGAGTTGCCGACCAGTTTCAACGAACTCGATGACGATCTGTCCTCCATCGACACAGTCCCTGAGGAAGTAGAACTTTACGTCGATGTGCTTGCTCCGGTCGTAGAGAACCGGATTCTTCACGAGGGCAATGGCGGGCTAGTTGTCCACCATCAGTGTTGTTGGGTGAGCTTCTACACTGGTCAGCTCGCCGAGCAGCCGGTGCAGCCACACAGCTTGGTACGCCGCTATGGCCACCGCCACGTACTCTGCCTCGCACGTGGACAGCTCCACCACCTTCTGTTTCAGCGACAGCCATGAGATTAGAGCCGTCCCAAGAAAGACGAGCACGCCAGAGGTGCTCCGCCATCCTTCGATGTCCCTCGCCATGTCTGCATCGCTGAACATAGTGAGTTGCAGCCCACTTCCACCGGTCTTGAGAAAGACGATCACCTGATCCATCATCCCCTTGACGTAGCGCACTAGCCGCTTCACTGTAGTCCAGTGATCCTCTCGGGGATCATCCTTGAAGCGGCTGACGTAGCCTATGGCGAACACAATGTCCGGCCTCGTGTGGACTAGGTAGCGCAGACTATCGATGATGCCCCGGTAGAGTATTGCATCTACCTTCACCATGGTACTAGCATTCGTCAGGTTTAGCCGCTCCTCCATCAGAGTCACGCACGACTTGCACTCAGCCATGCCGCTCCGCTCCAACAGCTTCGAGGCATACGCGCTCTGACCGAGCATGAGCACCTTGTTCCCCTGTCTCACCTCGATGCCGAGGTAGTAGGAGCGCGCACCAAGATCGCTCATTCGAAAATGAGTCGCCACCTCGCGCTTGAAGCTATCGATGTCCTCTGCACGCACGCCGGTGACGATCAAGTCATCGACAAACATGCCAATGATGAGCTCCTCCTTCTCCGTCGCTACATGTAGAGCGCATGCTCGGTTGTGCACCACGTGAACCCAAGCTCGTCCAGCATGGCATCAAGCTTGGCGTTCCATGCTCGTAGGGCCTGCCGCAGCCTGTAGAGCGCCTTGCGTAGTCGGAGCACCCTGTGCTCCGCTCCCTTGATGGTGAAACCCGGAGGCTGCCTGACGAAGACCATCTCCGCCAGCTCGCTATTGAGGAAGGCTGATTTTATGTCCAGGTGATGGATGTAATAGAACCGACCAATTTATAAGAGCATAAGTAAAAAGGAATCACTAAAGTGATCAAACTGTCATACTTGAACCCATATAAACCCAGTAGTCCGATGAAACCATGAAGGATTTCAAACCAACTCGCATACAACCAAGATTGTACATGATTCAACATAACAAGCCACATGTTACATCTATTTCACAAGTTGTTCATAAGTATCTCGCATACATCGGAGTTCACATAGTTATTACAACACGAGTTCACAAATAGCGGAAGCCAAGTCATTTGAAACCATCACACACACATAGTTCAAATATAAGCCAGTTCCATAGTCATATCTAGCAAAAGCATCATGATAAGATAACATAGGAGATCATGCCCATGATATAGTCTTCATCACCAGTAGGGTGGAGACAATACTTGCAGTAACCGTTATAAAGCATGTCATCTGCAACAAGAGGGAATAAACCCTGAGTATGAGAATGTACTCAGCTAGGCTTACCCGTCGTAAATTAAAAATAAATGACACCAAGGAGTATGCAAGGCTTTATCGGTGGATCTCGATTGACAACCATTTTGCATAAAAGCTTTAATGATACAAGAACATAATTTAAATTTCGAGTTAAACAGCAAGTTATCAATATTAAACCTGTCATCTAGATTAGCACCTGTACTAAAGCAAGCACTTGATTAGGATCCACACATTAGTAACCATATCCGATGTAACATTGTAACATCATCATCATCATTATAACCATCAAGTTCAATTAGGTGTTTCTATATTGCCGCTGCTCAGTCAAGTTCTCACTATCCGAGAGAGACGACGACTCGAATCGATTCCTTCCCAGCTGGGGAATTATTCCTAACACACACCTAAGCAACCTGACTAGGAGTCGCCTTGGGTCACCTTTGGTACAGCTCAGGAACTAAATTCGCGGGCCTGAGCAGCGCCGCACTCTCAGGGAGTCCACTCTGTTAGGACGTCAATCTGCCCTCAGACTTACGCCAATGGCTCCTAGCACATCCTTACTACCACCAGAGTACGCACTTTCACTTCCAGGCTTCCGGCCTGAGTTGAGTGACTCGGCTTCATGGTTGGAACGAGTTATCCGACCAACCAAGTGATAGGCATGCCTTCAACATGACATGAGGACGTACAACGAATCGGTCCTTAATCGACACAGACGGGGATAGATCCACACCCAAGACCTTCATGCCTTGTTGCTTCTCTATCGACATCCTGCCCGGTCTCCATTCATTATTAACATATGGTTATTTCCACGATAACAAATATAACCAACCATAATCAGATATCATCCTATCTTGTAGGTGACAGGAAATAACCTGACTTTTACCGGTCTAAGCATGACTAAGCATTGATTCGCTCCTGGACCTAAATAGGATTCATGGTACATTTACTGGACAAGGAAGAGATAGATATGCAACAAGTGTTTGCATCCAACTTCTATAACTTAATGCATCAAACATATAAAGATACTCAAAGTGAAAATTTTAAAACATAGGAGACTTAGAATGCTCCGGAGCTTGCCTTTCAAAAATGAGGAAGGTTGGTGATCTGGGCACTCAAGCAGTTCTTCTTCGTTTACTCCTTCTGGAGCATGCACCTCCTGCTCTTGAACTTGCTGCTGCTCCTCCGGAAGTCCTTGTTCGAATTCTAGAAGAGTGACTTCCTCTACAACACCTATTGCACGCATATGCACAGCATGTGAGTCATGAATGCAAAAGAGATGGAAGGTGATGATGACATGTACAACATGTATAGATAGACACATG
The DNA here is from genome assembly GCF_019320115.1 of Miscanthus floridulus. Classification (NCBI taxonomy): domain Eukaryota; kingdom Viridiplantae; phylum Streptophyta; class Magnoliopsida; order Poales; family Poaceae; genus Miscanthus; species Miscanthus floridulus. The sequence continues at coordinate 93,938,064 of NC_089581.1, read as the reverse complement.
AATGACATGATCATACAAGATTAATATTTATTTTACTGAGTAGGTACATATATCTTCTTAAAAACAAGAACTACACACTCACCAAGCTTTAACAACCTAAGATAAAGTTGTTCATCTTCAGTAAGAGGTCTAGAACCTGCAACTAACAATTTCTCTTAATCAGCCTAAGCATCTAAATCATCACATCAACTCATATAAAGCAATCAAGTCATTCACTGCATTCAATAGATTCAGGGCTGCAGACAGCAACTTCTAGTTTAATTCATAACTGAAGTTATGACGACCCAAAAGACATGAAACAAGACAATATGGAAAGCTTATGAAGTTAGCTACAATTCATCTTTAATCATCTCTACATGATTCCCAAGTTAATAGGGTCAAACAGTCATATTTCTCAAATCTGGTCCAGAAATTCCAGAGAATAACTAGTTCTGAAGACCAACTTTGAACAGTCATAACTCACAAACCATTTGGCCAGATGCCATGAAAATTTAACACAATCTAGATAAGTGAGTTATCTACCACTTTGTTATAGACAAGATTCCTAGAAAACATCATCTTCACCATGTAATTTGCTTAACTCTAGAAATTATCCAGAAAAGTCACTATAAGTGAATTTTAGGGAAAAATAATATTTCACTACATACAAGAATGATACTTTGAGCACTACCAATATTACCAATAGTAAGCATACATCGAAAGAACACTAGAAAACATAGTGGTCAACCCTAAATAAATTCTTTTCATGCCTTTATTAATTTATTTAGATAATTAGGTGAAAAAATAAACATATAGCAAAAGTGTACAGTAAATTCTATAAAAAATATAGTAGCTTATACATGTCCCATATAGGCTACTGTATAAATTTTATAGCATTTGAACATGTATAACATCCTACACAAAAATAACAAGCCAGCAACGATTATAAAAGCGTTTAAATAGAATAAACCTCAAAGTCCTATTTCCGGTAAGAGCACTGCAGCTCTAGCATTTTTTCTAGGCAACACATATGGATACAAGACCAACCCAAGTGGAATCACATTTCTCACATGCACCAAACTCAAGTTATGAATTTCTCAAGTTTATTAAGGAATAAACAAGATAAATAGCCAATAAATAAATTACTGCAGAACATGGCATATTTTATATTTTTAATAAAAATTAGACATCACCAGGAGCACAACTCAATTTGAACCGCTCAATTTGGACTCCTAAAACTCAAGATATGAATTCTACAATTTTGTAGAAATTCCTGGATTTAATTAAACTAAAACCCTAGACCTTATACCGCTGACAGCTAGGGCCCCGTAGGTCAACGGTCCCACCCATCAGCCGAACAAAGACAGGGGAGGAGGTTTGACTGGCGCTAGCTCGCCGATGGTGAGCTTTTCGGCTAAACCGACCCCACCATCATGATCCTCTCATCCTACTACGGACGCACCGTAGAGGGCTCGTCGTCGGCCATGGCGGCACTGCGTGGAGGTGCGATGGCCGCTGCGGCTCATGCGAGGCAGCGAGGCGATGCGGATGAATTGAACGGGGCAACAGTGTGTCGTGGCGGCTTCGTTGCCCCTCGGTCTAACTGGTGGGCCCAACATCAACGTACGGATGCCACTTGGTGCATGCGGCCTGCACCCGGTCGGCCACGATGGCCAGGCCGAGATGGCCATCAGACCTCCATCAGGTGCCTGATAGAGCATCTTCACCCCCTCCTAACTTCTAAACCGTGACACTTCATGATCAACCAATATCTCCATTGTGTAGGCCTAAGGGAGTACTACAAGTTTGGTTAAAAGAGCCTGAACTGATTCGGCTTGGTTTTCAAATGACAAAGCTCCAAAGAGGAGTAAAAGGAAACTGGAATGGCTCCAACACTTAGCCAAAATGACTCCAAAATAGCCCCAAATCAGACTTGTGGGCCACTTTTGAGCATGTTGTGCAAATTTCTAGCTCAAGGTCATTAAACAACTTTTGTTCCTCATAAAATTTGATACAACTTTGCTTAAGGGTGCATAGCCATGAAAACAATCTAAGATAGACTTTTTAATAGGTCAAACAAAAGTGTTCTAGAGAGAATCCTAGTCAAACACAGATCTAGGAGCTTAATTAAGCAATGTCATCAACATGAACATTGTTCCAAATTGCATCCTAAGCATGCATAGTTAAGGTGTTTTAGTGACCAAACATCAACCACTTGCACTTAATGACACATGATCATAAGCATAGACATATTGGAAACATAGAATAACAAGGCATGTTTCACATGTTTCAAAGCAATGTTTCATGTTTGAATTTTATGTTTCACATGTAAATGCTCATATATGAATGAATGATGCTTATGTTTATGCAAATGCAAGTGCAATTATGCAAGCCTAACACCTAGGGTGTTACAATGGATGCGCCAGTCCTTCGCTGCTGCCAAAGCCAACAGTAGTCAGATAGACTCCATGCGCGCTACCAGCACAAAGACTTCCCCAAAGTCGATGCCCTCACGCTAGACAAAGCCTCGAGCGACGAGGCGCACCTTGTGCTTGACAATGGTGCCGCGCTAGTCTCACTTGACCTTGTACACCCATTTTAGGCTGATCGAATGGCATCCTAGAGGTGGATCGACGAGCTCCCATGTCTTGTTTTCCTCGATCGCCTTTATCTCCTCCAGCATCGCCCGTCGCCAATTTGCATCACGCTCGCCAAGCGTGAACTGTGAGTGGTTCCTCTGCACTGACAAGAAGTAGTTTTGGGTCATTAAACAGCCAACCCACCAGGGCTGAGGACCCTGTGCTGCCAACGATGTCGTCCAGCCTGTGGAACCACACCTCCTCACCGTCGTGGAACGCATCGATGAACTCAATAATGTCACTTGGAGATGAGGCGAACTCGATCGACATCGATGGAGTCCCCTATTCTGCTAGAGTGCTTGGCACAGCACCTGGAGTGCTCGGCACCCTTGCTATAGTGCTTGGCACTACTCTTGGACTACTCGTCACCACTCTTGGAGTGGTTGGCACCACTACAGGAGTGCTTGGCACCCATCCTGGAGTGGTTGGCACCATTGCAGGACCGCTCGGCACCACTCCTAGAGTGCTCGGCACCGCTCCCAAAGTGCTCGGCACCGCCCTAGGAGTGCTTGGCTCTATGTGCTAAAGTGGTCGGCACCTCCTCTCTAGTGTCTCCACTACCGTGGATGACCATGTGCTCGACGATGAAGGTGCTGGTGAAGCCGCTAGCTTCCCCCATGCCCAGACTGTCCCTGTCCTAGGCTACCTTCTCGTCGAACATGACATCGTGCGAGACGACCACCTTGCCTCCGCGTGGGTCATAGAGTCGGTACGCCTTGGTACCTTCCTCGTAGCCCAAGAGCACCATCAGTGTGCTCCTATCCTCCAGCTTGGTGATGACCGGCTTTGTCTTCCTGACATGGCCGATACAGCCAAATGTCTGGAGGAAGGACACGCTCGACTTGCTCCCATACCAAGCATCGAACAGCGTCTTTCCCTTCAGGGCCTTGGTGGGCACGCGGTTGAGGATGAACACCGCCGTGGTCACCGCCTCTCCCTAGAACTTTGCCGACATGCTTTTGGCCTTCATCATGAATCGAGTCATGCTGACCACCGTCTGGTTCCACCGCTCCACCATGCCATTTTGCTGTGGCGAGTACGGTGCGGTGTGGTGTCACACCACACCCTAATCCGCGTAGTATGCAGTGAACTCTGCCGAAGTGAATTCACCACCGCGATTAGTCTGCAACATGCGTAGCTTCTTGCCGCTCTCCGCCTCCACGTGCTCCTTGAACTTCTTGACCGCTTTGCTGCCGCAGTCTTGCTGGTCAGAACCTATAGCCACATGAACTGGTGTAGTCATCCACCAGCAAGATGAAGTACTTACGAACACCGTGCGTCACTGGCGTGCTCGGCCCACAGAGGTCACCATGGACTAGCTCGAGGACCTCTGCTACGTGGTACTTCGCTATCTTCAGTAACGGCAGCCTCCTTTGCTTCCTAGCCAAGCAGCTATCACACAAGTCATCGGTGTGCTCGATGTGAGGCATCCCAGTCACCATCTTCTCCAGCCAACCAAGAGCGTCGAAGCTAAGATAACCATACCAGGCATGCCATAGCCACAGCTCCTTCGTGTGCCGTGTAGCCAAGCAGATGGGCTGCTCCACCATCAAGTCAAGAAAGTACAACCAGTTCTAGGACCTCTTCACCTTGGCAAGAAGTCGCTGCTCCTGGTCCCTGATCCTGAGGACACTGTGCTTGATCAGTACCTCACTACCGCGCTCATCTAGTTGGCTAATGCTGATGATGCTTGAACGCAGCTGCGGGATGTAATATACATCTATCAGCGCATGGTGCTCACCATTCTAGCACCTAAAAATGATGGTGCCACGCCCTCGGATCGCCACCCTTGAGCCATCACCAAACTTCACCATGCTGGTCACGTTGCCGTCGAGCTTAGAGAAGGGTTTCTTGGAGCCCGTCATGTGGTTGCTGGCGTCGGAGTCCAGGTACCACTGCTGCACTGCTTGTCGCCCACATGTGCGAGGTGGATTTGGGCGTGCGGTTCATCGAGGTTGACAGCCTTCAGAGCCTTGTCGTGCCCTTTCACCCCATCACCTCTCCCTTCTCCTTAGCCTCAACGTCGTGCAGTGCACAAAACATCACCATCAAGAAAGTGGCCTCATCATCCTCATCAGCCTGCGCTAAATGAGCCTCAGCCTTCTTCTCCTGCTTGCGATTTGGGCACTCCTTTGCCCAATGGCCCGTCTTTCCGCAGCGCCGGCAGGTGTTGGGGTTGACCTTCTTCTTCTTCTTCTTCTCCGAAGAAGCCTTGGCACATCGTTTGCCATCGCCACCGTGGCTAGAGGAGGCTTCCCTAGACTTCTGCTCATTCATCCGAACAACCCACTCCTCTGTCAGTAGCAACTTCCCGCTGTCCATCGTTGTTGTGGTCTACTCCATGCGCTCGTTCACCGTCCGTAGACGTCCTGTCACATCCTCAATGGTGAGGGTGAACAAGTCCAGCATCTTCTCTATGGAGAGACCGATCTAGATGTACTTGACCAGCATAGAGTGGAGGTACTTGGAGACCTCCATTTCTTCGTCAATGGTGACACTGTGGCTCCTTAGCTTGCTGATGAGCGACTGCAGGTGGAGGGAGAAGTCCTCCACCGACTCACCATCCTTGAACTTGAGGTTAACGTACTCCTGCTTCAGCAGCTGGGCCGTCGCCTTCTTTGCGCGGTCGGAACTGATGCGCATCGCTGTAATGGCCTCCCACGCCTCCTTAGTAGAGTTCTTCACCCCCAACGGCTCCCTGTACTCTGCTGGCACAACAGTGAGGATAGCCTCCAACGTTGACATATCGCCTTCTTCGTTGTCGGTGCCCTTGTCAATGGTATTCTAGAGCCGTCAGGCTCTGAGCTTGACCTTCATGGTCACCACCCACTCGCCATAGTTGGTGCGAGTCAGCGTCGGCCAACTGGTACCGCTGACCTCCCGCACCATGCGCACGACGACCTCCTGTCGTGGCTGGGCAGCCACAGCAGCGTCGCTGCTGTTGCCCATCTTCGAACCGTTGTTAGTCCCTCGGCTGTCCTGCACAAGTAAGTAGTAAGCTTAGTAGCACACTCACTCACTATGGCTAGAGGTAGAAGAAGATATTGAGAACAGCTCACACACACAGCACAAGACTAGTGCTGGCCGAAAGCTCTGCTTCTGGATATGGCAAACTGAACTATACCCATCTAATCCTAGTACACAGACATGTCAAGCTGTCATGCTGCTACAGTGACTAGATGTGACAGCAGGGCTGACTTTGGCGCCTGCCCCTGCTGTGGCTACAGTGCGTTAGGGGAGCTTTTCGGCACCTGCCCCTGCCGCGGCTACAGTGCAGCAGGGGATCCCTTTCGGCGCCTGCCCCTGCCGCGCGTACAGAGGAAGAATAGCAAATTACTTTACACGCTGGTACTATGTGGGTTAATATTATGTCGTTGGCTATCATGGTGCTCTTATTTGCTATTACTGTGTTAATGACCTTCTATGAAGGTTGCTATGCTTTCGCTCTGTATTTTGGTTTCCCCAATGAATAGATCTTGGAACATCTTATGTTGGAATGTTAGGGGGATCAACGCTGCTGAGAAATGGCCTAGTATTCGTAGCAAAATTGATGAAAGTAGCTGTGAGATCTTTTGTTTTCAAGAAACTAAGAAAGAAAGCTTTGATCCCTCGTTCATCAGGAACTTTGCTCCGAAAAGATTTGATAAGTTTATCTTTGCTCCTTCTGTGGGAGCTTCGGGGGCTATTCTCATTGCTTGGAACGACAGTCTTTTTGATGGCTTAGTTATTGAGATTAAACCGTTTGCTATCTCAGTAAGCTTCTCCTCCAGGCTTGATCTTAATATTTGGAATCTCACCACAGTTTATGGCCCATGCTTAGAACCTACTCGCTCCACCTTCGTGTCCTGGCTGCGTAATCTAGATATTCAGGATAATGATAACTGGATCTTGATTGGTGATTTTAATTTTTATAGATCTCTGGAAAATAGAAACAGAGCTAGTGGTAACTTTCAGGATACTCAGATTTTTAACAAAGTGATTGACCACTTGGGGTTTGTTGAGTTACCTTTGAAAGGAAGAGCTTTTACTTGGAGTAACATGCAGTTCAATCCTCTTTTAGAGCAGCTTGATTGTTTTTTCACATCTGTGAACTGGACTTCGGATTTCCCAAATACTATGGTGACCCCTCTAGCTAGACCAACTTCTGGTCATGTGCGATGCAAAATCTCCATTGGAACAAAGATTCCTAAATCCAACATTTTTCGTTTTGAAAACTATTGGACAACTCACAGTTCTTTCTTCAGTACTGTGCAGCATTCTTGGGTACAGCCTACCAGCAACAGGGACAACACTGTATCTGTTCTATCAGCTAAATTCAAGAGGCTGAGGTATGATCTGAAACAGTGGAGCAAGGGCATTTCCAATCTCAAGTTGCTCATTGAAAACTGCAACAAAGTAATTCTATATTTGGATACTCTTGAGGAATTTAGGCCTCTTTTTTACACTGAATGGAACTTGAGACGATCAGTACAAAAGCAGTTCAGTAGACTTCTGGAGCAGCAGAAATTGTATTGGAAACAGAGAAATACCATCAAATAGAATAAAGCATGGTGATGAGTGTACCAAATATTTTCATTCCATGGCAACTATCTCTTACAGAAGGAACATGATTGCCTAGATACAAGATGACTATGGTGTTTCTTTAATTCACCATGAGGACAAGGCCAACAATTTGTGGTGCTCCTTAAAAAATAGGATGGGTTTCTCTAATAATGTTTCAATAGATTTTGATATTGGTTCACTGGTACATATCAATGATGATGCACAGTTAGACAGTCTTGCTTCCCCTTTCTCTGTTCCTGAGATTGATAATATTATAAAGATCATGCCTACTGATAAAGTCCCGGGTCCAGATGGTTTTAATGGTATGTTTATTAGGAAGTCTTGGCCTATCCTTCGGGACGATATCTATAAATTATTCTTTGATTTCTTTGACAATAAGGTGAATCTTGATCCCATTAATGGTTCACACATTGTGCTTGTTCCCAAACATAGTAACCCGGTCTTGGCGTCTGACTATCGCCCAACCTCTCTACTGAATTGCTGTGTTAAAATGATCACTAAACTATTGGCAGAAAAGTTACAGAAGGTAATCTTGAAGATTATACACAAGTATCAGTACGGTTTCATTAAGCATCGAACAATCCAGGACTGTTTAGCCTGGAGTTTTGAGTATATCCACTAGTGTCAGCAGTCTAAAAAAGAAATAGTTATTGTGAAACTGGATTTTGCAAAAGCTTTTGACATGGTAGAACATTAAGCTATCATTGAGATGCTTTCTCACCTGGGATTTCCATCTCGATGGATTAATTGGGTAAAGATGATTCTCTCCACTGGTTCCTCATCTGTCTTGCTTAATGGTGTGCCCAGCAAAGTTTTTAACTGTAAGAGAGGTGTGCGGCAGGGTGACCCTTTGTCACCACTGCTGTTTGTTCTTGCTGCTGAAATTCTTCAGTACATCATCAATGGGCTAAAAGACAAAGGTGTTCTGAAACTTCCTATCCTGCAGCCAGGCACTGACTTGCCTATTGTTCAGTACGTGGACGACACCTTATTAATCATGCAAGCTGATGCTAGGCAGTTGTTCTGTCTTAAAGCAATTTTGAATTCCTTCGCTGCTTCCACAGGGTTGGTGGTAAATTTTGAAAAATCTCTTCTAGTGCCGATAAATGTCTCTAATGAAAAAATGATGATTCTTGCTGGAACTTTGGGTTGTCAGATCGGATCTCCCCCCTTCACTTATTTAGGCTAGCCTCTTGGGACTACTATGCCAAAGATAGAAGAATTTGCTCCACTCTTGGACAGAGTTGAAAGGAAACTATCAGCTTGCTCTTCTCTTCTTTCTTACTCTGGCAGAGTGGAATATATTAACACTGTTATCACTCCCACAGTTTCGTATGCTATGTGCACCTTCAAGCTCCATAAAGGTGTGATCCATAGCATTGATAGAATTAGGAAACAGTGTCTCTGGAGAGGTGAAAGAAAGAAGGGTGGTAACTTGGTTGCTTGGCCACTTGCTCAAAGACCAAAGCAAAAAGGTGGTCTTGGAATAAAAAATCTAGCTTTGCAAAATGATGCTGATGAAACAGCTGCATAAATTCTATTCTAAGGCAGATGTCCCATGGGTGCAGCAAGTATGGTTCAAGTACTACAACAATAGAGTTCCTCATTCTCAAAAAGAAGTTGGTTCTTTTTGGTGGAAAGATGTCTTTAGGCTTAAAGATCTCTATGGTTTTATTACTACTTGCCAGCTTGGGGATGGCACCTCCGTCCTCCTCTGGAAAGGTAATTGGGCAGGTGAAATTCTCATTGATCTGTTCCCTAATATTGCCATGTTTGTTAAGCATCCAGACATCTCAGTCAAAGAGGTTTGTGAAGCTGAAAGTCTTGATAATTTATTTCATATCCCTATATCACAAGCAGCAGCAGTTGAGCTGGAGGACCTGAGAACTTTAGCACACTCCTTTGAGCTGTCTGAGGACACTGACATGAGAATCTTTTGTTGGGGCAGCAGTATGTATTCGGCTGCCAAGCTCTATAAGTTAGCATTCCTAACTATGCAGACACCGGCTGCTTTTCGTTTGGTTTGGAAGTCCAAAGTAACCACCAGGGTTAAATTCTTCACCTGGCTAATCCTGCTAGACAGATTAAACACAAAAAATATGCTTGCTAGAAGAAATTTCAACGTGCAGCCCAACAGTTTATGTGTTCTATGTGACGATGGCATGGAGGAGACCATTGATCATCTCTTCTTCCAATGTCGTTTTGCTAAGCAATGCTGGGACAAATTGGGAGTCAGCTGGGTCACAGAGGATGATCTCTCCAAAAGAATTGAACGTAGCAGACAGATGGCTGGATTGCCCTTCTTCATGGAGATATTTCTCATTGCTGCTTGGGAACTTTGGAAGATCAGGAATAGGTTGGTATTTGACAGTATACAGGCTACGTTCAGCAGATGGCTACACAATTTCAAGGAGGAAGCTAGTCTTCAGTCCTACCGCTTAAAAGATTCAGATAGAGTCCTAGTCTGTTTATGGCTTGACGCGTTGTAATTTTTCTTCCTTTTCTTTGACCCCTGTCCTTTTTCTATTGAGCAGTTGTAATTATGTAAAGTCTGTAAAGTCCTTGCCCCCTTCCCCCCTCTCTCTCTCTCTCCTTGTAAGTATCTCCTGGACCCCTTTGTTTTGTTGCCTTTTTATAAAATTTTTGATTCACCATGGGAACTCCCCCATGGTTTTTGCGTAAAAAAAACAATGGCATCTTCGCCTGGTCTGCCGAATACCTTGGAGGGGTGGACAGATCAATCATCGAGCACACCCTCGATGTGAACCAAAACCACCCCCGATCAAGCAAAAACTCAGAAAAATGTCCAAAGAAAAAAAAGCAAGCGGCCAAGGCGGAGGTCCAATGCCTTTTAGATGTGTGGGTCATTTGTCCGGTCAAATACCCAACCTGGCTATCAAATGTTGTGCTAGTCAAAAAGAAAAACGGAAAGTGGAGAATGTGTGTCGATTTCACGAGCCTGAACAAACCTTGTCCCAAAGACGATTTCCCTCTGCCAAGAATTAGCACCCTCATTGACTCAGCAGCCGGTTGCGAGCTCCTGTCACTCCTCGACTGCTTCTCAGGCTACCATCAGATCTGGATGAATTAGAAGAATGGCCGTAGGATTACGAAACGTGGGATCAACCTTCACCCGGATGACGGCGAAGGTGTTCAAAGAGGACAAAGCAATCTCCACTTACGTGGATGACATCGTTGTACAAAGCAAACTCAAACAAGACCACATCGAAGACCTCCATAGGGCATTACCAACCTCCACAACACGGGGCCAGATTGAATCTCGAGAAATGCATATTTGGTGTAAGCAAGGGCAAACTGCTTGGTTGCCTCGTCTCAGCAAGAGGAATCGAGGCTAATCTAGAAAAAATAGATGCAATCCTCAATATGGAACCCCCCACTTCACGAAATCTAGCGCAGAGGCTGACAGGAAGGCTCGTAGCGCTAAACAGATTCATCTCAAGGTCCACGGACCGAGGGCTCCCATTCTTTGAAGCACTAAAAAACACAGACCCATTCAGCTAGGGACCCACATAGTAAAGAGACTTCGATAACCTGAAAGGCTACCTACACAACCTCACAACCCTCGCCTGCCCTTAACCCGGCAAACCACTCCTTCTATACATTTCAACCTCGCCTCACGCCGTAAGCGCTGTGCTAGTAAGGGGAAAACAAGAAGAGCACCAGAGAAAGCAGCTATGGGTTTATTATGTATCAGAAACCCTCAACGGTGCAAAAAAGTTCTATACAGAAATGGAAAAGGTAGCATATGAAGTAATCATGGCCTCCAGAAAACTAAAGCACTATTTCCAAGCGCACAAGATCATGATACCTTTGAGGTTCCCACTTAACAACATTTTCAAGAACCTAGAGGCCATAGGGCGAATTGGAAAATGGGCCACCTGAGATCAACAACTTTGTAATAGAGTTCGTCGGGAGAAATGAAATCAAATCCTAGGCCCTCGCAAACTTCGTCGCAGACTAGACCCCCGACACATACAACACAGCAGAGGTCACAGAACAAATATGGACAATACACACAGACGGGGCCTGGGGATCAGCGGGAGCTAGAATTGCGGTAATCCTAACCTCGTCGTCTGGCATCAAACTCAAATATGCAGTGTCGGTGTTTCGAGTAAACACCAACTAGTAAATTTATATTTATTGCGTGTTGGGCCCGGATGGTGTGCTAAAAGACACAAGGTTTATACTGGTTCGGGCAGAATGTCCCTACATCTAGTTTGCGGCTGTTGCTCGTGTTATTAGCACTGAAAGGTTCATAGTAGGGGTACAAATGGTCAAGAGAGGGAGAGGTCCCAAGTCTCTGATGGAAAGGTGGAAAGGGCACTGAGAGCTTGGTTGCTGCTCAACTGTGTGTTATGTGATGTGTGGTGTGTTCAATCGATCCGTCCCTTAGTGGGGTGTCTTGCCTTCCCTTTTATAGATCAAGGGGGAGCAGAGATTATAGATGGGAGAAAGAAGAAAAACCAAAGGCGAAGAAGGTCCTTCGAAGGTGTCAGGTCTTCCTTTTCCTCTGAGTCAGCCCTGCTGACACGACAGATAGTGCCAGGGATAGCTCCATGTTGGGTGTCTATCCGTTGATGATGCCACACTCTAACTTGATCAACAAATGGTCACGTCCCATCCCGCCCTGGCGGGCGGCTTGACGGACCGGGGTGTTGATCCACAACCCCACGGGGAGCAAATGGTGTAGTGACTACACATCCATCACTGTAGAGGACGTGAGTCTCCTCTTGGACCGTAGTGCTTGTCATATAGTTCCACCAGGATCCATGCCCAAGGGCCAGTGGCGGCGCCCACAACACTGTAAAACAAATGTCGGCGCCTACAACACTGTTTGGGCTCTAACATGCCCGGAAGGGCCTTAAAGCGCCCGTCTTGTCATATCCTGACGGTACTTTCCTACAGGCGTGTAGGGTGTGATCCTTAGTATTGCGGTTGACTTGAGTGTCCTACCTTATCTACACACGTAGTTACGAAGGAGCAGCGTGCGCCGGGCGAGGCGGAGTCTGCCCTCAGACATCAGACAAGGCGGAGTCTGCCCTCAGAAGTCGGGCGAGGCGGAGTCTGCCCTCAAACATCGAGCGAGGTGGAGCCAGCCCCTGAACGTCAGGCGTGGCAGAGTCTGCCCTTAGATGTCGGGTGAGGCGGAGCCAGCCCTCACATGTCGGGCAAGGTGGAGCCAGCCCCTGGACATCAGGGGAGGTGGAGTCTGCCCTCAGACGTCGGGTGAAGCAAAGCTAGCCCTCGGACATCTAGCGAGGCGGAGTCTGCCCTCAGACATCGGGTGAGGCAGAGTCTGCCCTCAGACGTCGGGCAAGGCGGAGCTAGCCCTCGGACATTGAGCGAGGTGGAGTCTACCCTCAGACATCAGGCGAGGCATAGCCAGCCCCCGAATGTTGGGCGAGGCGGAGCCAGCCCTCAGACATCGGGCGAGACGGAGCCAGTCCCCAAACGTCAGGCGAGGTAGAGTCTACCCTTGGTCATTAGGCAAGAGGTGTAGTCACGCTCTTGTCTATTTTGAAATCATCAATGTTCGATGGTTATTTGCTCCTCCTCTTTGGGTACCCTAGTATTTGGTCCCCGACATGCAGTGAGGCTAGAATTCCAATACACAAACAACAGCGCAGAATACAAAGCAATTATCTTGGCCCTATCAAACCTCCACGCACTATCAGCAAGACAAGCAATCATCAAAACTAACTCCCAGATCATTTTAGGTCACATTGAAAAAAGCTTCAAAGCCAGAGAACCCGAGTTACAAAAATACCTACACACAGTCTGCAAGATCGAGGGTTTTTTCCTAGAAATCATGACCAAACCAATCCCAAGGTCAAAAAACAGCGAGGCTAACGAATTAGCAAAGGCCATGGCACAAGGCATCACCCTACCCTTGGACATCTTTTATGAGGTCACTAGCCAACCCTTGATAGAAGTAAACATCAAAGCTCCAAAACTTATCAATGCAATACACAGCGAAGATTGGAGAACACCCATTGTAGCTTACCTAAAAGGCTACCATGAACCAGAAACCAAAGAGGAAGAAAAGAGAATGCAACAGAGGGCATGAGGGTACAGAATCATCAATGACGAGATATATAAGACTAGGGTGATAGCACCATTGTTCAAATGTGTCACTGGCTAGCGAGGGAAAGCAGTTACTAAAGGACATACATGAGGGTTCATGCGGATCTCACAACGGACCTAGGGCCCTAGTGTGAAAAGCATTTAGACAAGGGTTCTATTGGCAACAACAATTAATGATGTAGCCTTGCTAGTACAACACTGCAAAGGTTGCCAAATGGCAGCAAGACACTCGAATAGGCTAGGGGCTCCAACCACTCTAATCTACCCAACTTGGCCCCTTCAACGATGGGCGATGGACCTCGTCGGACCACTACCAACCACCCTCAGAAACCTCTGCTACATGGTGGTCACCATCGAGTACTTCACCAAATGGATAGAAGCAAAACCACTAGCCACAATAACCTCACAAACAGTCAAGAATTTTTTCTGGCAGCAAATCATATGCCACTTTGGAGTACCAAGGGAACTCATAGTTGAAAGGTCCTAATGGCTAGAGGGGGCGTGAATAGCCTAATAAAAATTTCTACAACAACACTTAGCAAAAGGTTAGACAATTATAAGGCGAAGCAAGTGTTGCACTAGCCTACTCAAAATGCAAGTCACCTACCACAATTCTAGTTTAGATAGTGTCGATTCACACAAGAGGTATGACACTACCCTATGTTAGTGTGCTCTCAAAGGCTAACTAAAGAGCCACACCAACCAAGCAAGCAAGCTCTCACAACTAGTTACACTAAAGAGCTTGTCAACTAGTTTGCGATAATGTAAAGAGAGTGATCAAGATAGTTATACCGCCATGTAGAGGAGTGAACCAATCAATCACAAGGATGAATAACAATAAAGACCAATCACCTCAGAATCAAAGGATGAACACAATGATTTTTACCGAGGTTCACTTGCTTGCCGGCAAGCTACTCCTCATTGTGGCGATTCACTCACTTGGAGGTTCACGCGCTAATTGGCTTCACACGCAAAACCCTCAATAGGGTGCCGCACAACCAACACAAGATGAGGATCATACAAGCCACGAGCAATCCACTAGAGTATCTTTTGGCGCTCCACCAGGGAAAGGTCAAGAACCCCTCACAATCACCACGATCGGAGCCAGAGACAGTCACCACCCTCCGCTCAACGATCCTCGCTGCTCCAAGCCGTCTAGGTGGCGGCAACCACCAAGAGTAACAAGCGAAATCCGCAGCGAAACACGAACACCAAGTACCTCTAGATGCAATCACTCAAGCAATGCACTTGGATCACTCCCAATCTCACTATAATGATGAATCAATGATGGAGATGAGTGGGAGGACTTTGGCTAGGCTCACAAGGTTGCTATGTCAATGAAAATGGCCGAAGATATGAGCCATAGCCGGCCATGGGGCTTAAATAGAAGCCCCCACGAAATAGAGCCGTTGTACCCCTTCACTGGGCACACTAAGCTCTGACCGGACGCCAGCCCTCAGCGTCCGGTCCACTGATGGACGCCATGTGTCACCAGCTTCAAACGCTGTTCGTCAGATTTCAACGGCTATGAACCTGACCGGACGCTCTGGCAAAACTAATCGAACGCTGGAGCCTCAGCGTCCGGTTGAGTACAGTAAGGGTTAAAAACTGGTTTTCCTCGACCGGACACAGCCCAGTGTCCGGTGGTAAACCCTAGCCACTGTACCACCAGTCAGCGCGACCGGACGCAGGCAGTCAGCGTCCGGTGCTTTTGGATCCAGCGTCCGGTCACTTGACCGACGCTGGCATCTCCTCCATTCTTCTTCACCCTTGCTCAAGTGTGCTAACCACCAAGTGTATCACCTTGTGCACATGTGTTAGCATATTTTCACAAACATTTTCAAGGATGTTAGCACTCCACTAGATCCTAAATGCATATGCAATGAGTTAGAGCATCTAGTGGCACTTTGATAACCGTATTCCGATATGAGTTTCACCCCTCTTAATAGTATGGCTATCAAACCTAAATGTGATCACACTCTCTAAGTGTCTTGATCACCAAAACAAAATAGCTCCTACAAATTATACCTTTGCCTTGAGCTTTTGTTTTTCTCTTTCTTCTTTTCAAGTTTAAGCCCTTGATCATTGCCATGCCATCACCATTGTCATGTTATGATCTTCATTAGCTTCTTCACTTGAAGTGTGCTACCTATCTCATGATCACTTGATAAACTAGGTTAGCACTTAGGGTTTCATCAATTCACCAAAACCAAACTAGAGCTTTCAATCTCCCCCTTTTTGGTAATTGATGACAACCCTTATACAAAGATATGAATTGAAATTCAATTGAATCCATGTTGCTTGCCCAAGCATATTTACTATGTGTAAAAGGATATGGACAAATTTCATGAACCCCAAGTGGTAGCAATTGCTCCCCCTACATATGTGCTAAGAGTTTGGATTGAAGCTTGCACATATGCTTAGATAGGAAATATAGGAGTCATTGTCTACCAAATGATGCTAAGGTATAAGAGATAGACCTTTGAAGCGTGATACCAATCGGAGTGCACCAATATACCATCCTTAGCACCATGGTTAGTTTTATATCACTTGGAAACATACTTTGAAAAGAAACCACTTGTAAAGGCTTACTTGGAAATGAAAGTTATCTAGTGATTTCATTTCATCATTCAATCTTACAACTAACATTCATCACACAAGCATGGATGTTTAAATTTAATACTTGTGCCATGCAAGCAAACATATGAAATGCACATACAAATGCACCATACAAGTTCATGAGCTTGCTCCCCCTACTTGTGTGCTCAAAATTTTAATTGATCCATTTCCTTTGTCATATCTCTCCCCCTATGTCAAGTTCCCCCTTGTTGTCTTTTCACTATCTTAGTACACTAATATCTTTGTTTTTCTCCCCATGTACTAGTGTCTTTGTTTCTCTCCCCCTAGTATCTTTGTTTCTCTCCCCCTTTGTCATCAATGACCACAAAGGTTCTAAATACAGATAGTATACTTGTAGGGTTGAGATTATCAATGTCAATTAATGGGGTGAGGATCATTTTCCCAAATTTGGTTTAGTCTAGATCATTTATCAAAGATATTTAACTCGGTTTGATCCAAGGACAAGCTTCTTCACACCTCCAAATAAGGGTTATCTTGTACCATGTTGAGTTAAACACTTATAGCTCATTTTCTAGATTAAACACTATGTTTACAAGCCCATAAACATGTCATATGCTATCACTAGATCAAATCAAGCATAGAAGCAATAGTGATACCATATAAACATCAAATTCATTTGATTTTCATGAATGAGCCTAATAAAATATAACCATTTGAAAGGTCCTAATAAGATTGAAAATATGACTAGATGCACTAAACATGTCCTTAGCAAGGATGTATGCCATGCCAATCAACTTTTACCTTGGATTGCTCGAAGGAGAGGCATGTCATGTAAATGGGGGGTGCATCAACACATATTTGAGAAATCCAATATGTTCAACTCATTCCTTAGCTTGCAAAACCTTTTCTCATCCAATGGCTTGGTGAATATATCGGCAAGTTGATCTTCGGTGCCTATACTCTCAATGCAAATGTCCCCTTTTTGTTGATGATCTCTTATGAAATGGTGGCAGACATCAATGTGCTTTGTTCTTGCATGTTGAACCGGATTGTTGGTTAGCTTGATTGCACTTTCATTGTCACATAGCAATGGCACTTTCTTGAACTTGATTCCAAAGTCACTCAAGGTGGCCTTCATCAAAAGTATTTGTGCACAACAACTACCGGCGGATATGTATTCGGCTTCGGCGGTTGATAATGCAACACTATTTTGCTTCTTTGATGACCATGAAACAAGTGATCTTCCCAACAATTGACATGTGCCCGATGTGCTCTTCCTTTCAACCTTGCATCCCGCATAATCTGAGTCAGAGTAACCAACTAGCTCAAACTTTGATCCTTTGGGATACCACAAACCAATATTTGGTGTATGCTTCAAGTACCTCAATATTCTCTTTGTAGCCTTCAAATGACTTTCTCTTGGTGAGGCTTGAAATCTTGCACACATGCATACACTAAACATGACATCCGGCCTTGATGCGGTCACATAGAGTAGGCTTCCAATCATAGACCGATACAACTTTTGATCCACCATGTTTCCACTTGCATCACTATCCAAGTTGCCATTGGTTCCCATTGGTGTGCTAATGACTTTGCTATCAATCATTCCAAACTTTTTGATCATGTCCTTGATGTACTTGCCTTGACTCACAAATGTACCATTCTTTAATTGCTTGATTTGAAGACCAAGGAAGTAACTCAACTCTCCAATCATGGACATCTCAAACTCATTAGCCATCATCTTTCCAAACTCATCACAAAAATCTTGATTTGTTGATCCAAATATGATGTCATCTACATAGATTTGCAATACAAATAGATCTTTTCCAATCTTCTTGATGAAAAGAGTGGTGTCAACCTTGCCCATTGTGAACCCTTTAGAGAAGAGGAAGTCTCTCAATCTCTCATACCATGCTCTAGGTGCTTGCTTCAAGCCATACAATGCCTTCTTCAACTTGTACACATGGTTGGGCTTCTTGTCATCTTCAAAACTAGGAGGTTGCTTAACATATACTTCTTCATTGATGTATCCATTGAGAAATGCACTCTTAACATCCATTTGAAAGAGCTTGATGTTGTGGGCACAAGCATAGGCTAGCAAGATTCTAATTGCTTCCAATCTAGCAACCGGGGCATATGTTTCTCCAAAGTCAAGACCTTCAACTTGTGTATAGCCTTGTGCTACCAATCTTGCTTTGTTCCTTACTACTATCCTATCTTGATCTTGCTTGTTTCTAAAGACCCATTTGGTTCCAATCACATTGTGTCCCTTTGGTCTTTCTACCAACTCCCATACTTGATTTCTTGTGAAGTTGTTAAGCTCTTCATGCATAGCATTCACCCAATCAACATCCTTCAAAGCTTCATCTATCTTCTTTGGTTCAATGGATGACACAAATGAGAAGTGTTCACAAAATGATGCCAATCTTGATCTTGTTTGTACACCTCTTGAAATATCACCAGTGATAGTGTCCAATGGATGATCCCTTGCAATATTTGTTGGTTGGAGCATTGGAACTTGATTGCTTGCACTTGCTTGATCATTAGGTTGATATGATGTACTAGCCACTTGATCTTGTTCATTATCATGAGAGTCACTTGCACTAGCTTGATTTGTATCATCTTGCACATTTGAGTTAGAGAGCACTTGCACTTGATAATCTTCATCATCATTCACTTGTCTAGGCCTCAATTCACCAATATCCATGTTCTTCATGGCATTTGAAAGTTGAATGCCTCTAACATCTTCCAAGTTCTCATTCTCTTCTTGTGAACCCTTGGTTTCATCAAATTCAACATTATGAACTTCCTCAAGAGTACACTGTCCAAATTCCAAACTCTATATGCTTTGCTTGTGGTGGAATAGCCAAGTAGGAATCCTTCATCACATTTCTTGTCAAACTTGCCCAATCTTGTGCCTTTCTTCAAGATATAACATTTGCAACCAAAGACTCGAAAATATACAATGTTGGGCTTTCTACCATTCAAGAGCTCATAAGGTGTCTTCTCTTTCAATCGGTGACAATAGAGGTGGTTGCTACAATAGCAAGCCGTGTTGATAGCTTCGGCCCAAAAAGATTGACTCACATTGTACTCACTAAGCATAGACCTTGCCATATCAATGAGTGTTCTATTCTTCCTCTCAACAAGTCCATTTGATTGAGGTGTGTACTTGGTCAAGAATTAATGTCTAATTCTAAATTCATCACATAACTCATCAATTCTAGTATTCTTGAACTCACTACCATTGTCACTTTTAACTCTCTTGATGGTTGTTTCAAACTCATTGTGAATTCCCTTGACAAATGATTTGAATGTTGCAAATACATCACTTTTGTCCACTAGAAAGAATACCCATGTGTATCTAGTGTAGTCATCCACTATCACAAATCCATATTTGTTTCCACCGATACTAGTGTATTGTGTTGGCCCAAACAAATCCATGTGCAATAACTCAAATGCTTTACTAGTGCTCATCATGATTTTCTTAGGATAGGTGTTTCCAACTTGTTTGCCGGCTTGACAAGAGCTACAAAGCTTATCCTTTTCAAACACAACATCTTTCAAGCCTTTAACTAAGTCATGCTTAATCAATCTATTCAATTGTTTCATTCCAACATGACCAAGCCTTCTATGCCATAACCAACCCATGCTAGACTTAGTGAACAAGCATATAGATAATCTAGCTTCATTAGCATTGAAATCAACCAAGTATAGATTCTCATATCTAAAACCTTTGAAGATCAAATTAGAGCCATCTACACTTATGATTTCTACATCATCTATTCCAAATATGCATTTGAATCCAAGATCACACAATTGAGCCATGGATAGCAAATTGAAGTTCAAGCTCTCTACTAGCAACACATTGGATATGCTCAAGTCATTGGATATTGCAATCTTACCAAGCCCTTTGACCTTGCCTTTGCCATTGTCACCAAATGTGATACTATCATAACCATCATTACCATTGGTGTTGATTGAGTAGAACATTCTTGCATCACCGGTCATGTGTTGAGTGCACCCACTATCAAGAACCCAATGCCTTCCTCTGGCTTTGTAATTGACCTACAAAAGAAGATCAATTCTTTTTAGGTACCCAAACTTGCTTGGGTCCTTGAAGGTTAGTTACTAAGCTCTTTGGAACCCAAATGGCTTTCTTCTTTGAGCCCATCCATGGTTTACCAATGAACTTAGCCTTTACACTATTTGTACCCTTAGTAAGCATATAGCATGAATCAAGCTTAATGAAGGATACATTAGCATTTTTACTCTTGTTTTTGCATTCTTGCTCTTTGTGACCAACTTGCTTGCAACTAGTGCAAAACCGACCATTGTTCTTCACAAAACTAGTCTTGTGAGGAGCAAAGGCCGCCTTGCCTTTCTTGGGGGTATAGCCCAATCCCTCTTTGTAGAGAGAAGCTCTTTGGCTACCCAAGCACATAAGCAAGCGGTCCTCACCACCATAAGCCTTAGCTAAGGTGTGAGTGAACTTAGTGACCTCCTTCTTGAGGTTCTCATTCTCAACCACTAGTGAGGTGTCACAAGTGAGACCGTCACTACTAGATGAGGTAGAAGTGGAAGTGCTACAAGAAGGGTTAGTAGGAGCAACAATGATAGGCATAGATAGTGATTCATCTATTATATCACAAGTTAAACCTACATTGCAAGTTTCAACATGCTTCCTTTTATTTTGCTCATCAAGCAAAGTGGAATGAGCCTTTTCAAGCTTTTTGTGAGCTTTGCCAAGATTCTCATTGGCTTCCTCTAGCCTCTCATGAGATGCATTGAGCTCATCAAAGGCTTGCTTAAGGGCTTTTAGTTCCTTATGCAAGCTTTTGCATTCCCTTCTCTTGATATCAAAGTGTTCTCTAGCATCTTCTAGCATGTCAATTAATTCATCTTTAGTAGGTTCATCATCATCACTATCACTATCATTTTCATTTTCATGTTCATTATCATCAACATGTTCTTCATCACTTTCATCATCACAAGATTATACCTTAGTGGCCTTAGCCATGAAGCATGATGAAGATTCGAAGAGAGAAGGCTTTTCATTGATGGCAATGCTTGCAAGAACCTTCTTCTTGGTGGTCTTGTGATCATCACTATCATCATCATCATCACTTGAGGAGTCATCACTATCCCAAGTGACTACATATAAACCACCCTTCTTCTTCTTGAAGGCCATCTTGTCCTTCTTCTCTTTCTTTTCCTTCTTATCCTTCTTCTTGTTCTTCTTGTTGTCATCATCATTGTCACTATTGTATGGGCATTGAGCAACAAGATGATCTTTGCTTCCACACTTGAAGCACCTTCTTGACTCTTATTTGTTCTTAGATGAAGACTTCTTTCTTCTAGCACGGTAGCCCTTCTTCACCATGAACTTGCCAAATCTCTTGACAAATAGAGCCATCTTCTCATCATCATCATCCCATGATTCATCTTCTTCACTTGATGTTTCTTGCTTAGCTTTGCCCTTGGATGATGTGGCTTTGAATGCCACGCTCTTCTTCTTCTCATCCTTCTTCTCATCTTTCTTCTCCTTCTTTTCTTCCTTCTCATCATCATCTCTATAGGTATCATCGGTCATTATATCTCCCAATACTTGGTTTGGTGTCATGGTGTCCAAACCGCTTCTCACTAGAATGGTGACCAATGTACCAAATCTTGAAGGCAAGCATCTCAAGAACTTGTGGGAGAAGTCCTTGTCCTTCACCTATTCTCCAAGTGCTTTGAGATCATTGATAAGCACTTGAAGCCTATGGAACATCTCTGGCACACTCTCATCATCCTTCATCTTGAAGCTTGCAAACTTCTCTTTGAGAATGTATGCCTTTGCACCCTTCACGGCTTGAGTGCCCTCAAATGATTCTTCCAACTTCTTCCATGCCTCATGAGCCATCTCAATATTCTTGATTTGCTCAAATCTTCTCTCATCAATTGCATCATGAATAGCACTTAGAGCAATGTCATTGTTTTGGAGAAGCACTTCTTCGGCGGCAGTGGGATTCTCTAGATCACCAATCTCAATTTTGGTTTCTACCACCTTCCACACTTTTCTATTGATTGACTTGATGTGTGTGGTCATCTTTGACTTCCAATAAGGATAATTTGTACCATCAAATTGGGGTGGCTTCTTGGTGTTGTTGATTTGAGCCATTTTTACACCAAAGGATTGTTAAGCCTCAAATAACGGTGACCTCAGGCTCCTAATACCACTTGAAAGGTCCTAATAGGCTAGAGGGGGGGTGAATAGCCTAATAAAAATTTCTACAACAACACTTAGCAAAAGGTTAGACAATTATAAGGCGAAGCAAGTGTTGCGCTAGCCTACTCAAAATGCAAGCCACCTACCACAATTCTAGTTTAGATAGTGTCGATTCATACAAGAGGTATGACACTACCCTATGTTAGTGTGCTCTCAAAGGCTAACTATAGAGCCACACAAACCAACCAACCAAGCTCTCATAACTAGTTACACTAAAGAGCTTGTCAACTAGTTTGCGATAATGTAAAGAGAGTGATCAAGATAGTTATACCGCCGTGTAGAGGAGTGAACCAATCAATCACAAGGATGAATAACAATGAAAACCAATCACCTCGGAATCAAAGGATGAACACAATGATTTTTATCGAGGTTCACTTGCTTGCCGGCAAGCTACTCCTTGTTGTGGCGATTCACTCACTTGGAGGTTCACGCGCTAATTGGCTTCACATGCCAAACCCTCAATAGGGTGCCGCACAACCAACACAAGATGAGGATCACACAAGCCATGAGCAATCCACTAGAGTACCTTTTGGCGCTCCGCCAGGAGAAAGGTCAAGAACCCCTCACAATCACCATGATCGGAGCCTGAGACAGTCACCACCCTCCACTCAACGATCCTCAGCTGCTCCAAGCCATCTAGGTGGCTGGCAACCACCAAGAGTAACAAGCGAAATCCGCATCAAAACACGAACACCAAGTGCCTCTAGATGCAATCACTCAAGCAATGCACTTGGATCACTCCCAATCAAACTATGATGATGAATCAATGATGGAGATGAGTGGGAGGACTTTGGCTAGGCTCACAAGGTTGCTATGTCAATGAAAATGGCCAAAGATATGAGCCATAGCCGGCCATGGGGCTTAAATAGAAGCCCCCACAAAATAGAGTCGTTGTACCCCTTCACTGGGCACACTGCGCTCTGACCAGACGCTCTGGTCCATTTGACCTGACGCCAGCCCTTAGCGTCCGGTCCACTGATGGACGCCACGTGTCACCAGCTTCAAATGTTGTTCATCATATTTCAATGGCTATGAAGCTGACCCGACGCTTCGGCAAAACTGACCGGACGCTAGAGCCTCAGCGTCCGGTTGAGTACAGTAAGGGTTAAAAACCGGTTTTCCTCGACTGGACACATCTGGTCCACCTCAACCGGACATAGCCCAGCGTCCGGTGGTAAACCCTAGCCACTGTACCGCCAGTCAGCATGACCGGACGCAGACAGTCAGCGTCCAGTGCTTTTGGATCCAGCGTCCTATCACTTGACCGACGCTGGCATCTCCTCCATTCTTCTTCACCCTTGCTCAAGTGTGCTAACCACCAAGTGTATCACCTTGTGCACATGTGTTAGCATATTTTCACAAACATTTTCAAGGATGTTAGCACTCCACTAGATCCTAAATGCATATGCAATGAGTTAGAGCATCTAGTGGCACTTTGATAACCGTATTCTGATACAAGTTTCACCCCTCTTAATAGTACGACTATCAAACCTAAATGTGATCACACTCTCTAAGTGTCTTGATCACCAAAACAAAATAGCTCCTACAAATTATACCTTTGCCTTGAGCTTTTTGTTTTTCTCTTTCTTCTTTTCAAGTTTAAGCCCTTGATCATTGCCATGCCATCACCATTGTCATGTTATGATCTTTATTAGCTTCTTCACTTGAAGTGTGCTACCTATCTCATGATCACTTGATAAACTAGGTTAGCACTTAGGGTTTCATCAATTCACCAAAACCAAACTAGAGCTTTCAATAGTGGATAACGGAACTCAGTTTGACAGTGAAGTGTTCAAAGATTTCTACATGCAAATAGGAACAAAGGTATGCTTTGCCTTAATAAGGCACCCTCAGTCTAATGGCCTCATCGAAAGAGCAAATGGCATAATACTCCAAGGCATCTCCAAAAGACTACATGGTAGACCAAAGGGAAAATGGGTAGGGGAACTCATCTCAGTTGTATGGTCGCGTAACACCTCTGAGTCGAGGGCAACCAAATTCACCCCCTTCAAACTCCTCTTTGACGAAGAAGCAGTATTGCTAGACAAGCTCACTTACAAATCACCAAGAGTAACCATCATAGAAAAATGGAATAGATAATGAAGACGAAGAGCAGTCAAAAGGACTTAGATGCCAAGCAGTTAACAACCTTCGTTCATATCAAGCTAAAACTGTCCGATGGTGAGACAAGAAAGTTAACCCCCGCCAAATTAACATAGGGGACATGGTGCTAATCAGAAAACAAAACTGCAAAGATGGTGGGCAAGGCTCCAACCAAAATGGTTAGGCCCATACTTGGCCACTCAAGCAAGTAGACCCAGAGCGTACAATCTCCAAGACAGCGAGGGTAACCAACTACCTCACACTTGGAACATAGACAACTTTTGAAAATACTATTCAGTAGTGATGCCCTAGTGTGTGCTCGCACAATGTAATTTTCCTTTTTTTCATCCAACAATGTAAAAACTCAGCACTACACTCTTTTTCCATGTGAAGGGGCACAAGGTGTTTTAATGAGTTAGTTGCTCTACCCTCTAATGTAATATTTATTCCCCAAAACCCTAACCTCCACTGAAACGAGTGGATCACTGGCCGATCCATTCTCATCGACAAAAAACATAGGTAAAGATTTATACCAAGCAAGGTCCCCAACCTCACAACCCCTGCTTGGTACAAAACATCCCTCAAAACCACACAATGCAAACCCCACTTGTCCTCAAGAAAAGGACAAGCACGGAGGTCAAAACAAGTGACACCCTCGCAAAACATCAGGGGCTCACAACACAAACCCCACCTGTCCTTAGGACAAGGACAGGCATAGAGGTCAAAAAAGTGAGCACACTAGCAAAATGCTAGGGGCTCATAACACAAACCCCACCTGACCTTAGGGCAACGGATAGGCGTAGAGGTCAAAACAAGTGAGCACCCTCAAAAACACTAGGGGCTCACATCACAAACCCCACCCATCCTTAGGACAAGGAGAGGCGCGGGGTCAAAACAAGTGAGCACCCTCGTAGAATGCCAGGGGCTCACAACAGCAAACCCCGCCTATCCTTAGAACAAGGATAGGAGCAAAGGTCAAAACAATTGAGCATCCTCACAGAGTGCTAGGGGCTCACAATTGCAAACCCATCTATCCTCAAGACTAGGATAGGGGCGGAGGTCAAAAAACAAATAAAAACCCTCACCAGAACGCCAGGGGCTCTCAACACAAACCCCACTTATCCCTAGGACAAGGACAGACGTGGAGGTCAACACAAGTGAGCACCCTCGTAGAATGTTAGGGGCTCACATTGCAAACCCCACCTAGTCCTCAAGACTAGGATAGGCATGAAGGTCAAAAAACAAATAAAAACCCTCATAGAATGCTAGGGGCTCTAAACGCAAACCCCACCTATCCTTAGGACAAGGACAGGTGTGGAGGTCAACACAACTGAGCACCCTCATAGAATGACTAGGGGCTCACATTGCAAACCCCACCTGTCCTCAAGACTAGGATAGGCACGGAGGTCAAAAAACAAATAAAAACCCTTGCAGAATGTCAGGGGCTCTCAATGCAAACCCCACCTATCCTCAGGACAAGGACAGGCAGTGGAGGTCAACACAAGTGAGCACCCTTGTAGAATGCTAGGGGCTCACAATGCAAACCCCACCTATCCCCAAGACTAAGACAGGCGTGAAGGTGAAAGCCCTAGTTTGGTTTTGGATAATTGATGAAACCTAGCACTAACCTTTGTCATGAGTTGTGATATGAGCTAGGTTGGTGCAATCCAAGTTCAGCAGCATGGTGGTAGTCAAATGGTGATGTTGATAATATGAAATGATGAGATGGCCACATGTGATGATGATCAAGTGCTCAACTTAGAAAAGAAGAAAGAGAAAAACAAAGCCCTATAGGAGATCAAGGCAAATGTATAAATAGGGGTTTTGTTTTGGTGATCAAGACACTATAGAGAGTGTGATTACATTTAGAGTAGAAGATCGTACTATTAAGAGGGGTTCTTAACTAGACAATTAGGTCATCTAGTGCCACTAGGTGTTGAACTTCATGCATTGCATTTAGGCCTAGTGCACATCGAAGAGCAAGCGAAAATATTTATCAAAAATTGTTTTGAGTAATGCTAACTTGGCTCTAACATGTTTTGAGAAAACACTTTGAGAGTTAGCATCGCTTGCAAAGTAGTGTTAGACTGCTTGTAGGATCGAATCAAGAATAAAAAACAGTAGCAAACAGAGGTTTTTGCCTTGGGGTGGTCACCACCATGGGTGAGGCGGTGCACCACCCTAGCCTGTCTGGTGACTGGCTAGCCATGGCCGAGAGCTAGCAACTTTGGGGTGGTCATCGGACATGGCGGTGTGCACCGCCATGTGCGAGAAGGTGCACCATCAGGTGGCTATCTAGTGCCACCGCCGCTTTTTAACCGAGACTGAGACTTGCTAGAGTTAGGGCCGAGAGGGCACCACCCTGGTCACCACCATGGGATGGCAGTGCACCGCCCTAATTATCTAGAGAGGGCCGTTTTTGGGGCTCGACTAGGGTGGTGCCGCCACCCCCTATACGATGCCACCATCATCCCTGTTCGATGACCAACTAGCCATTGGTCGACCATTGGAACTCGACCATTGGGGCACAATCACCCCTTGTCTAGTGTAATGAAGATGGGGATCCTGATCTTCTGTCAGGTGATGGTAACTATCGTTGTGGTGGAGAATGACACACCGATCCGGCTTCAGATCAAAAGATCGAACCCTGCAATCTTAGCACCACAGCTCCTCTGGTTATCAACTGAGTCACAGACCAGGTTGACCTCGCCAAGAAGGCTAATCCTTGCCTGCGTAACGAAGAACACAAGCAAGAACAAAAAAGATCGCAACCAAATTGCAAATGTATGATTAATCTCACAAGTTGGGGTCTCACAAACCGATGAACGGCGAAACTGTTCTTGACAGAATAATCTAAGCAAAACCTAAAACCTAAAGTAGATGGTGGCTACTGATTATATAGCCTAAGGGACGTCCAAGGATCCCTCTTCATGTCCTAAAAGTGTCCCAACATGTTATAAGGCCCAACAGCCCAAAAGAAGGTGTCGCAGTACCCTGGCAGATTCTGGACGCTGACTTGTTTCGACTGATTCCCTGTTGATTCTGAAGAGCTTTTGACGTGAAACCACTTGGATTGGCTTCCTTATCAAATTATATTTCCATCCATATGTGGATCATCAAAAACGGAGTCCGAATGCGTCCTGGGTGTCCATTTTATTATAGACTGGTCCTGACGGCCGAGGCAGACTTGAACTCGGATTGGACTGGGCCTCTGGCTTGGCTTGGACGTCCTTGCTAGCCTCCTAAGGTGGTGGCCAAGGAGGAGGACGTTCAAGGGCTTTCTTGGTGGGTTCTCCAAGTCCTTGGGGGTGTGCTCCCACTTGGGCGGATAAATCGTTGTTTATCTTGAACCTGACGGAAGATCAGGGACCCCCGTCAGGTTCACTTTTATTCCCTAGTTTGAGAGTTTCGCATTCGTCCTATAGTCCAGTGCCATACTTTTATTTCCTATCCTAGAACCTTCCACGCCATAGCCTTTGCATATTTCAGTTTTAGATTCCATTGTTGAGTTTGTGCCCTAGGTCAAAGTCTTGTTGCTGGTTTAGATTGTGTTCTTTTCTAGTTTGTGTTGATCCCTTCACCCGCTGCTATTCCGTATCACCATCGGTTTGCATCTTGTGTCCACTAAAACCCTTATTCGAGCAGCTTCCTTAAAACAGTCATAACTTTTGTATCCGAACTCGAAACGGGGAAATTTTATATGTACGGAGAACACCAGAAAATTCTAGATCTATTTCATCTCAACATTGCTGGGTTCGCAAAAATTAGATTTGCGAAATTCGATTAGGAAAATTGAGTTTCTGGGCCCACAAGTTTTGGTATGCTTTTTAGAGCATAGTCCTAATTTTCTATAGGCCACATCTTTTATTCAATTGAGCTCAAATTTTTTGTGGTTTATTCTTGTGTGCTCCTTGCTGAGAAAAAATATCAAAAGAACAAAAGCAAGAAAAAAAGATTGGACAAAAAAATAAAAGAAAAAAAATAGTAAAAGAGAATAGAAGATATCGAAAATGAGCACATAAGGAACACTCAATAGCTCTATTGTTTGTGGTAGCTTTTGCCTTATTCATATCCGTTGCCACCTTCAATACTTATTTCCTTTCATCCTTGTTTCCTCTCTTGTTTATTACAACTGGTGATAGGAACACGTATAGGCCAGCAACTAGGACAAGTGCTCTGGACATTTATTCAATATTGCTGTCTGTCACTGACTTGTATGCCACATATATATTTGTTCTTTTTCGTGCCTCCCAAGCTCCACATATACTTCAGATCGGTACAGAAAAAGACCCTTGCAATCTTGGTACCACTGCCTCACAGGTATCATGAACCAGCCGCCAGGTTGTACCGCCACTGCTTGCGTTGGTAAGAACTCTGTAAGAGCTTGGTAAGACTGCTTCCACTTGTTGTGAAAAGTGACACCACTACAACCACATAGTCATTTGGTAGGGATAACTTTCACCGTTTGTTCCTTGTTTTTGTGTTTACAATGACAGGTTGTTCGTATCCACTGACTTATGATGGTATAGGTGCTGATGAGTACATGGAGTCAGGAAATTGCCATCGATAACATATTTGCTACTTCGCTTTATGTGTCCAAGGAGAAAGGTAAAAAATGCAGCTAGTGTTTTGCTACATTCTGCTTTATCTTGGTGGGAGTCTTTAGATCCTTCTAAAAAGCCTCAAACTTGGAATGATATGAAACTTCTTATGCGAGAAACCTTTGTTAATCCACCTCCTGTTTTGACTTCATATGATGAGGTGCACCATTTAGAGGAAGAGTCTGTTGTTATTCCTCCTACTATGCCTAACCTTTTGTAAGGACAATGTAGAAAAGAGCAAGGATGACGTGACAGAAAATGAGAAGCTCACAGCCTCATGTGAAAATTCAGAACCATCAACTATTACCCCTGCTGAACATGAGAGCAAAGGTAATGCCCATGATGCTAAACTCATAGAAGGTGAGAGTTCTCTTGATGTGCTGAATTTTTCCTCCAATCATGCTATGATAGAGCAAATTTTAGTGGAGCATTCGCTTGATTTATCCTTTGTCACAAGATAATTTGCTTGATGTTTCTTATGACAAAGATGACTTGCATGATGATATTTATGTTATACCCATGCAATCATTGAAGAATGAGCATGCTATATGTGTGCTGAAAATGAGCACTTGTGCTGAAAATAGACTTGTTATTCATAATGCTAGTGAAGTTGATGAGCTGAAATTGTTGTCTTCTTTAAATACTTTGGGTTACATTGAATTTGATGTTCCGTGTAATCTTAGTTCTTTAGAGGAGAAACTTTATGCATATGCTGATTTGCCATGGTTCTCTAGACATACATATCATTTTATTGGAAAATATAATTGTAGAGGAGAGTATATGGTGCATCGTGTCTATATTTGTTCAAATCTGAAATCTCCTTATATTGTGCAAAAGTATGATCAACCAAAGGATTGCAATTGCTATAATCTTGTCATGTCAAGTTCCCCTAGTTTTGTTATAAAGAAACATGTTAAATTTCAAGAAGGGGAGCAATGTTGTCTACTATCGACAACTTGTCCACCAGCTAAGCTCAAACCGAGGATGATTTGTTGTCAAGAAGGGGAGGATGATGAGGACATGGCACCTTCGGATATGAACAATGATTATAAGGTGCGCTTGTTCCTACATTTGCATAGTGACTTTGGTTATAATTCACTTGGTTCCACATGTACATGTCACTATTTTATTGTAGATTCAAATGTGTTTCATAATGGAAGTTCATCAAAGTTGAACTTTCGGTTCGTCGGCAGCCCGACAGTGCCTCATTGGGAAGGCCATAACTCATCCATCTAGAGTGTGATCGAGGTCAATGAGCACTTGATGGAAAGCTTGTTTGATAGGCTTTCAAATAGATCTGGTCCCATATCAATATCACATCGGCAAGGCCTCCAAATCACCAATATATTCTATCGCTATTTCTGGCGGGAGCTACACTGTCATCATGGGCTTGTTAGATATATTTGGGACCTAGGCCCAAGTTGGAGCACGCCCCAAGAAGATGGAGAACACCTAAGAGATGGCCTTGGACGTCCTCCTCCTTAGCCACCACCTTAGGAGGCCAGCAAGGACGTCCAAGCCAATCCAGAGGCCCAGTCCAATCCGAGTTCGAGTCTGCCTCGGCCATCAGGACCAGTCTATAATAAAACGGACGCCCAGGACACATCCGAACTCCGTTTTTGATGATCCACATATGGATGGAAAGATAATTTGATAAGGAAGCCAATCCAAGTGGTTTCACATCAAAAGCTCTTCGAAATCAACAGGAATAGTCGAAACAAGTTAGTATCCAGAATCTGTCAGGGTGCTGCGACACCTTCTTTTGGGCTGTTGGGCCTTGTAACGTGTTGGGACACCTTTAGGACATGAAGAGGGATCCTTGGACATCCCTTAGGCTATATAATCAGTAGCCACCACCTACTTTAGGGTTTGGGGTTTTGCTTAGATTATTCTGTCAAGAAACAGTTTCGCTGTTCTTCAGTTTATGAGACCCCAACTCGTGAGATTAATCTTTCATCTGCAATTTGGTTGCGTTCTTTCTTGTTCTTGCTTGTGTTCTTCAGTTGCACAGGCAGGGATTAGCCTTCTTGGTGAGGTCAACCTAGGTCCGTGACTTGGTTGATAACCAGAGGAGCTGTGGATGCTAAGATTGCAGGGTTCGATCTTTCGATCTAAAGCCGGATCAGTGTATCATTCTCCGCCACAACGATAGTTACCATCACCTGACGGAAGATCGGGATCCCCGTTCCCACTAAGTCTACTGATTATATAGCCTAAGGGACGTCCAAGGATCCCTCTTCACGTCCTAAAAGTGTCCCAACACGTTATAAGGCCCAACAGCCCAAAAGAAGGTGTCGTAGAACCCTGGCAGATTCTGGTCGCTGACTTGTTTCGATGATTCCCATTGATTCTAAAGAGCTTTTGACGTGAAACCACTTGGATTGGCTTCCTTATCAAATTATCTTTCCATCCATATGTGGATCATAAAAAACGGAGTCCGGATGCGTCCTGGGTGTCCGTTTTATTACAGACTGGTCCTGACAGCCGAGGTAGACTCGAACTCGGATTGGACTGGGCCTCTGGCTTGGCTTGGACGTCCTTGCTGGCCTCCTAAGGTGGTGGCCAAGGAGGAGGACGTCCAAGGGCTTTCTTGGTGGGTTCTCCAAGTCCTTGGGGTGTGCTCCCACTTGGGCCAGGGTCCCAAGAATGAATAACAAGCCCATAACGATAGTGTAGCTCCCAGCAGAAACAGTGATAGAATATATTGGTGATTTGGAGGTCTTTCTGATGTGATATTGAGATGGAACCTGATCTATTTGAAAGCTTATCAAACAAGCTTTCCATCAAGTGCTCATTGACCTCGATCGCACTCCGGATGGATGAGTTATGGCCTTCCCAATGAGGCACTATCGGGCTGCCGATGAACCGAAAGTTCAACTTTAATGAACTTCCATTATGAAACACATTTGAACCTACAATCAAATAGTGACATATACATGTGGAACCAAGTGAATTATAACCAAAGCCACTATGCAAATGTAGGAACGAGCGCACCTTATAATCATTGTTCGTATCCGAAGGTGCCATGTCCTCATCATCCTCCCCTTCTTGACAACAAACCGTCCTCGGTTTGAGCTTAGCTAGTGGACAAGTTGTCGGTAGTAGCCAACATTGCTCCCCTTCTTGAAATTTAACATGTTTCTTTATAACAAAACTAGGGGAACTTGACATGACAAGATTATAGCAATTGCAATCCTTTTGTTGATCATACTTTTGTACAATATAAGGAGATTTCAGATTTGAACAAATATAGACCCGATGCACCATATACTCTCCTTTACAATTATATTTTCCAATAAAATAATATGTATGTCTAGAGAACCATGGCAAATCTGCATATGCATAAAGTTTCCCCTCTAAAGAACTAAGATTACATGGAACATCAAATTCAATGTAACCCAAAGTATTTAAAGAAGACAACAATTTTAGCTCATCAACTTCACTAGCATTATGAATAACAAGTCTATTTTCAGCACAAGTCACTGGTTCCAAAACATGTAAAACTGAAGCATCTTCAACCAATTCATCTTTGTCCCAAGGAACATCAAGTAAATTATCATGGGACAAAGATAAATCAAGAGTGGGTTCCACTAACAATTGCTCTATGATAGCATGGTTTGTGGAAAAATTTAGTACATTAAAACAATTCTCACCTTCCGTGAGTGTAGCACCATGGACATTACTTGTGTTCTCAGCAGGAGTAATAGGTGCATTGTGAAGTGATGGTTCTAAATTTGCATATGAGGTTGTGAGCTCCTCATTTTCTTCCATGTCATCCTCTCGCTTATGGACATTATCCTATAGAAGGTTAGTCATAGCAAGAGGAATAACAACAGACTCTTCCTCTAAATGGTGCACCTCAGCATATGAAGTCAAAACAGGAGGTGGATTAACAAAGGTTTCTCGCATAAGAAGTTTCATATCATTCCAAGTTTGAGGCTTATCAGAAGGATCTAAAGACTCCCACCAAGATAAAGCAGAATGTCGCAAAACACTAACTGCATTTTTTACCTTCCTCCTTGGACACATAAAGCGAGTAGTAAATATGTTATCGATGGCAATTTCCCACTCCATGTACTCATCAGCACCTATACCATCATAAGTCGGTGGATACGAACAACCTGTCATTGTAAACACAAAAACAAGGAACAAACGGTGAAAGTTATCCCTATCAAATGACTATGTGGTTGCAGTGGTGTCACTTTTCACAACAAGTGGAAGCGTCTTACCAAGCTCTTACAAAGTTCTTACCAACGCATGCAGTGGCGGTACAACCGGCGGCTGGTTCGTGATACCTATGAGGCAGTGGTACCGAGATTGCAAGGGTCTTTTTCTGTACCGATCTGAAGTATATGTAGAGCTTGGGAGGCACGAAAAAGAACAAATATATATATGTGGCACACAAGTCAGTGACAGCCAGCAATATTGAATAAATGTCCAGAGCACTTGTCCTAGTTGCTGGCCTATACGTGTTCCTATCACTAGTTGTGATAAACAAGAGAGGAAACAAGGATGAAAGAAAACAAGTATTAAAGGTAGCAATGGATATGAACAAGGCAAAAGGTACCACAAACAATAGAGCTATTGAGTGTTGCTCCTTTTCGATATCTTCTATTCTCTTTTACTATTTTTTTTTCTTTTATTTTTTTTGTCTAATCTTTTTTTTCTTGCTTTTGCTCTTTTGATATTTTTATCTCAGCAAGGAGCACACAAGAATAAACCACAAAAAATTTGAGCTCAATTGAATAAAAGATGTGGCCTATAGAAAATTAGGACTGTGCTCTAAAAAGCATACCAAAACTTGTGGGTCCAGAAACTCAATTTTCCTAATTAAATTTTGCAAATCTAATTTTTGCGAACCCAGCTATGCTGGGATGAAATAGATCTAAAATTTTCTGGCATTCTCCGTAGATATAAAATTTGTCCCATTTCAAGTTCGGATGTAAAAGTTATGACTGTTTTAAGGAAGCTGCTCGAATCAGGGATTTAGTGGACACAAGATGCAAACCGATGGTGATACGGAATAGCGACGGGTGGAGGTATCAACACAAACTAGAAAAGAACACAATCTAAACCAGCAACAAGACTTTGACCTAGGACATAAACTCAACAAAGATGACTCTGAAACTGAATCATGCAAAGGCTATGGCGCGGATGGTTATAGGATAGAAAACAAATATGGCATTGGACTATGGGATAAATGCGAAAACACTCGAACTAAGGGTAAGATGCAAACTTGATGGTATACCTGAAGCTTTGATACCACTTAATGAAGACAGGGATCCCGATCTTCCGTCAGGTGATGGTAACTATCGTTGTGGCGCAGAATGACACACCGATCCGGCTTCAGATCGAAAGATCGAACCCTATAATCTTAGCACCACAGCTCCTCTAGTTATCAACCGAGTCACGGACCAGGTTGACCTCACCAAGAAGGCTAATCCCTGCCTGCGCAACAAAGAACACAAGCAAGAACAAGAAAGATCGCAACCAAATTGCAAATGTATGATTAATCTCATGAGTTGGGGTCTCACAAACTGATGAACGGCAAAACTGTTCTTGACAGAATAATCTAAGCAAAACCCAAAACCTAAAGTAGATGGTGGCTACTGATTATATAGCCTAAGGTACATCCAAGGATCCCTCTTCACGTCCTAAAAGTGTCCCAACACGTTACAAGGCCCAACAACCCAAAAGAAGGTGTCGCAGCACCCTGACAGATTTTGGACGCTGACTTGTTTCGATGATCCCCATTGATTCTGAAGAGCTTTTGACGTGAAACCACTTGGATTGGCTTCCTTATAAAATTATCTTTCCATCCATATGTGGATCATCAAAAATGGAGTCCGGATGCGTCCTGGGTGTCCATTTTATTATAGACTGGTCCTGATGGCCGAGGCAGACTCGAACTCGGATTGGACTGGGCCTCTGGCTTGGCTTGGACGTCCTTTCTAGCCTCTTAAGGTGGTGGCCAAGGAGGAGGACGTCCAAGGGCTTTCTTGGTGGGTTCTCCAAGTCCTTGGGGTGTGCTCCCACTTGGGCCAGGGTCCCAAGAATGAATAACAAACCCATAACGACAGTGTAGCTCCCAGCAGAAACATCGACAGAATATATTAGTGATTTGGAGGTCTTTCCGACGTGATATTGAGATGGAACTAGATCTATTTGAAAGCTTATCAAACAAGCTTTCCATCAAGTGCTCATTGACCTCGATCGCACTCCGGATGGATGAGTTATGACCTTCCCAATGAGGCACTGTCGGGCTGCCGACGAACCAAAAGTTCAACTTTGATGAACTTCCATTATGAAACACATTTGAACCTACAATCAAATAGTGACATGTACATGTGGAACCAAGTGAATTATAACCAAAGCCACTATGCAAATGTAGGAATGAGCGCACCTTATAATCATTGTTCATATCCGAAGGTGCCATGTCCTCATCACAGTGACCTTACCGCCCTGTCTGGTGCCCTCATAGAAAGCAACACTAAGGGGTAACGGCTCTATTTGCTTGTGTGGCTATAAATAGAGGGTGTGGCCAACCTTGGCCACTCTCTTGGCATCACATACACTTGTGCACACCCTTTGGAAGCTAAGCAACACACTCCACTCACTTGTTCACTTGATTTCATTATCTTGAGTGAGATTGGAGAGCCTCTAGTGTAATGCATTGAGTTGCATCATCATGTGGCACTAGTTGGGTGATTTGGGCTGGTTGTGAGCTTGTTACTCTTGGTGTTTACTGACACCTAGATGGCCCAATGATTGGAGGATTGTTGAGTGGAGTTGGTGATTGTCTCTGGCCTCGATCGGTTGCTTGTGAGGGGTCTAGTGCCTTCCCTAGTGGAGCACCAAAGGAGACTCTAGTACATTGCTTGTCATTGAGCTACCTCACTTGTGAGTAGGTTCTTGCGGTGTCCAATTGTGTGGACGAGGTTTGTGCAACACCTCTTAGCCGCTGAACCACCAAGTGTTGGTCGACACAATGGGGACTACCGTGCCGGCAAGCACGTGAACCTTGGGAGAAAAATTGATTGTCTCTTGCCATTGGATTTCACCCAGTATTCATATTGTGTTGATTGGTTGATTGGTTCATCACCTCTATACAGCGGTATAAACTTCTCCATCCTCTCTTTACTTCATGCAAACTAGTTGTAACAAGCCCTTTAGTGTAATTAGCTTTGAGAGCTTATATTACCTTTGCTAGTTTAGCTTCTCACCTAGTTGAGCTCTTTAGTGTAGCTAGCTTTTGAGAGCTCTTAGTGACTTAGCCATTGATTGTCTTAGAGATTATAGCAACTAGAATTATTTGTATAGGAGGCTTACAACACTTGTTAGAGCTAGTGCAAAAAGCTTTATAGCCTTTTAGTTGTCTAACAAGTTTGTTTAGTGGTTTGTAGTTTTTAAATTAGGATATTCACCCCCCTCTAGCCAATTAGGACCTTGAAGTGGTATCGGAGCCATGGTCACCATTTGATTCAAGGCTTAACAACCTTTGATGCCAAATATGGCTCAAATAGTGTTCAACCATGTTGGGGGTAAACCACCGTTCTTTGATGGCACATCTTTTGACTATTGGAAGAGAAAGATGAAGATGTACCTTGTTTCAATCAATGACTAGGTGTGGGATGTAGTAGAGAATGAGTTTGTGATTCTTGACCCTTCCAATCTCATCGACAATGACAAGATCAACAAATGGATGATGAGGTTGTGAAGAAGGAAGATGAAGACAACAAGAAGAAGAGTGTAGCATTCAAGGCTAGCACCTCATCCAAGAACAAGAGCAAAGGGCAAGGCTAAGAAAGAAGAATCAAGTGATGAAGAATGCTCCAATGATGATAGTGATGATGAAGCACTAGCTCTCTTTGTGCACAAGTTTGGCAAGATGATGAAGAAGAAGGACTATGGTGCAAGAAAGAGAAGAGATCACACTAAGAAAAAGGAGTATGTGAGACTATGCTACAATTGCAAGGGTCCCGATCATGTTGTAGTAGAATGTCCCTACAATAGTGATAGTGAAGAAAATGAGAAGAAGAAGAAGGACAAGAAGGAAAAGAAAGGAAAGAAGGAGAAGAAGAAGAGTGGCTCCTATGTGGTGACATGGGATAGTGATTCTTCATCAGATGATGATGACAAGAAGGCATCCAAGAAGAAGGCTCTTGCAAGCATTGCTATCAACAACAAGCCTTCACTATTTGACATTCCATCATGCTTCATGGCTAAGGGCCACAAGGTAAAATATGATGAAAGTGATGACGATAGTAAAAATGAAAAAGAGAATGAAAGTGATAGTAATGATGATGAATTCTCTAATGAACAACTTGTAGACATGCTACAACAAGCTGATTCAATAATTAACAAAAAGAACAAGAAGTGCAAAGAATTGCAAAAGAAGCTTAGTGCTCTTGAGCAATCCTTTGATGAGCTCAATGCTACTCATGAGAGGCTAATGGAAGCCCATGAGAAGCTTGGCAAGGCTCACTCCAAGCTTAAGAAAGCTCACTCCTTGCTTCTTGAACAAGATAAGGAAACAGTTGTAGTGTCATGTGACGTGGGCATAACATGTGACATAATTGATGAATCTTTTTATGAGACTATTATTATTGCTCCCACTAACCCTTCTTGTAGCTCATCATCCACCACCACCACCACTTCTACCTCTACTGCTAGTGATGGTTTCACTTGTGATGCCTCACTAATGGTTGAGAATGAAACTCTCAAGAGAGAGGTGGATGAGCTCACTCATGCCCTAAGCAAGTCCTATGGCGGTGAGGCCCGCTTGCTAAAGTGCTTGGGCAGCCAAAGGTTCTCTCTTAATAAAGAGGGATTAGGCTATATCCCCAAGAAAGGTAAGGCGGCCTTTGCTACTCCAAAGCTAGCTTTGTGAAGAGCAATTGTCAATTGTGCAATAGATGCAAGCAAGTTGGGCACCTAGACCAAAATTGCCAAAAGAACAAGAACAAGAACAAATGCTCATGTATCCTCAATTTGTTTTTATTCTTGTTACATGCTTTGTTAAGGGTGCTAATGGTATGAAGGCTAAGTTCATTGGTACACCATTTGTGGGCCCAAAGAAGAAGGTCATTTGGGTACCAAAGACCTTGGTAACTAACCTTCAAGGACCCAAGCAAGTTTTGGTACCTTAAAGGAATTGATCTTCTTTTATAGGCAATTATTAAGCCGGAGGAAGGCATTGGGTGCTTGATAGTGGGTGCACACAACACATGACCGGTGATTCAAGAATGTTAAATTCAATCAACACAAATGATAGCAATGGTTATGATAGTATCACATTTGGTGACAATGGCAAAGTCAAGGTCAAAGGGCTTGGTAAGATTGCAATATCTAATGATTTGAGCATTTCCAATGTACTACTAGTAGAGATCTTGAACTTCAACCTATTGTTGGTAGCTCAACTTTGTGATCTTGGTTTCAAGTGCATATTTGGAGTTGATGATGTAGAGATCATAAGTGTAGATGGCTCTAACTTGATCTTCAAAGGCTTTAGATATGAGAATCTATACTTAGTTGATTTCAATGTTAGTGAAGCTCAATTGACAACATGTTTGTTCACTAAGTCTAGCATGGGTTGGTTGTGGCATAGAAGGCTTAGTCTTGTTGGAATGAAGCAATTGAACAAATTGATCAAGTATGACCTAGTTAGATTCTTGAAAGATGTCACATTTGAGAAAGATAAGCTATGTAGTGCATGTCAAGCCAGAAAGCAAGTTGGCAACACACATCCTAATAAGAGCATCATGAGCACATGCAAGGCATTTGAGTTATTACATATGGACTTGTTTGAACCAACCACATATAGTAGCATTGGTGGAAATAAATATGGATTTGTGATTGTGGATGATTTCACTAGATACACATGGGTCTTCTTTCTTGTTGACAAGAGTGATGTATTTGCAACATTTAAATCATTTGTCAAGAGAATACACAATGAGTTTGAAACAACCATCAAGAAAGTGAGAAGTGACAATGGAAGTGAATTCAAGAATACAAGAGTTGATGAGCTTTGTGATGAGTTTAGAATTAGGCATCAATTCTCGGCCAAGCACACTCTACAATCAAATGGCCTTGTTGAAAGGAAGAATAGAATACTCATTGATATGGCAAGGTCTATGCTTAGTGAGTACAATGTGAGTCGTTCATTTTGGGCCGAAGCAATCAACATGGCTTGCTACTATAGCAATTGCCTCTATTGTCACCCAATGATGGAGAAGACACCATATGAGCTATTGAATGATATAAAGCCAAATATTGCATACTTTTGGGTGTTTGGTTGCAAATGCTACATATTGAAGAAAGGCACAAGATTGAGCAAGTTTGTAAAGAAATGTGATGAAGGCTTCTTGCTTGGTTACTCCACTACTAGCAAGGCTTATAGAGTTTGGAATTTGGCTAGTGGTACTCTTGAGGAAGTCTATGATGTGGAATTTGATGAAACAAAAGGTTTCCAAGAGAAAGATGAGAATCTAGATGATGTGAGAGTCACTCAATTGGCCAATGCAATGAAGAAGATGGATATTGGTGATATAAGGCCTAGAGAAGTGATTGAAGTTGAAGATGACAAAGATCAAGTGCTCCCTACCTCAAATGTGCAAGCTAGTGGTTCTCATAATCAAACTCAAGCTAGTACAAGTGGTACTCAAGTGCAAGATCAACAAGCTAGTACATCATCTCATGATCAACCAAGTGCAAATACTCCAACCAACCAATATTGCAAGAGATCACCCATTGGATCATATAATTGGTGATATTCAAAGAGGTGTACAAACTAGATCAAGATTGGCCTTCATTTTGTGAGTATTTCTCATTTGTGTCTCACATCGAGCCAAAGAAGATAGAAGAAGCTTTGAGGCATGTTGATTGGGTAAATGCTATGCATGAAGAGCTAAACAACTTCACAAGAAATCAAGTATGGGAGTTAGTTGAGAGGCCTAAGGATCATAATATAATTGGAACAAGATGGGTCTTTTGTAACAAGCAAGATCAAGATGGGATAGTAGAAAGGAACAAAGCAAGATTGGTGGCTCAATGTTACACTCAAGTTGAAGGTCTTGACTTTGGAGAAACATATGCCCTAGTTGCAAGATTGGAAAGCAATTAGAATCTTGTTAGCTTATGCTTGTGCCCACAACATCAAGCTATATCAAATAGATGTGAAAAGTGCTTTCTTAAATGGATATATCAACGAGTTAGTCTATGTTGAGCAACCTCCTAGTTTTGAACATGAGAAGAAGCCCAACCATGTTTACAAGCTAAGAAAAGCTTTGTATGGTTTGAATCAAGCACCTAGAGCATTGTATGAGAGATTGAGAGATTTCTTGCTCTCTAAAGGGTTCAAGATGGGTAAGGTTGACACCACTCTCTTCACCAAGAAGATAGGCAATGACTTGTCTGTGTTGCAAATCTATGTTGATGACATCATATTTGGATCAACTAATCAAGATTTTTGTGAAGATTTTGGAAAGATGATGGCTAATGAGTTTGAGATGTCCATGATTGGAGAGATTAGTTAGTTACTTGGTCTTCAAATCAAACAAATGAAGAATGGCACATTTGTTAGTCAAGGC